>NC_060890.1:20031999-20089499 GCF_014805685.1 Silurus meridionalis
CTCTCTCTCGCTCGGTGTTTGTAAGCCTAATCAGTGTAAAGCAGCTTCTTCATCTGCTCATCATCGCTAGCAATGAAACACTCAACCGAGGAGGACAGAGTTCCAGACCGGAAGAGAAAAATAAAATAAAATTATATGATATACTTATATATACAGTATATATATAGACAGAGACAGACAGACAGACACAGAAACAGGCAGCTGTACAGTCAACCCCCGATAATTCGCGGTTTGGAACTCGCGGCCTGAAAAATTTGCAGGTTCTCATTTGGAACGTAACGAACTAAGTTTCGGATTACCTTAAAATTTGTGTGCATTGGGACCGAATGTTTAGGAATGTTAGGAATGACATTTTAAACTATGTTTTCACTAATAAATTTTATAACATTTTTAAAAACACTATTGTATTAAAGTGACAATGTCTAGATGAATTCACTGAGGCACCATAGGGGCTGCGGGGGTGCACCCAAAATTTACGGGTTTTCAGAACTCGTGGGGGGTCTTAGAATGTAACCCCCGTGAGTTCCAGTGGACCACTGTACTATAGAGCAAGCAAACATGATAAAAGCTGGTTAAGTAGTATAAGATGCAGGTTAATGCACAGCAACTGCAGACAAGCAGCGAGCGTTACAGTGGCAGTGAGCAAGCGCTGAGGAGGCTGGAGATTATTCTGGCTGCTGCACAGAGAGGAAAAGCACCTGCCCTCCTAAAGTAGGGTCAAACTGAGCACAGACAACTCATGCTTCTCTGAAGGGAATAAGCAGTGCAAAGTTTAAAGAGTAGAGAGCCTGAGGCAGAACTAATGTTAAAGTGGAATTACACAAAGGGATTAGGCATAGCATTTAGGGCAAAAAGCACTATGCCTTTAACATGATAACAGAGCTTCCTGAGCATTCGAACTGCGTGTTTCATGGAGTTAAGATGAAACTCAAAATGGGGGCGTTCTCCAATGTGAGATCACCTTAAAATGAATCTATCTAGACGAATTGAAGATTTTAGATCCAGAGACTGCATTATGTGTAACGTCTAAAACACTTTCCTGTCTGAAGATTTAAATTTGGGGTTTTAAATAAAGTGGATACTAATTTAATGAATGATCTGAATAATCAAGATGTTAATAAGGATCATAACATTACAGCAGCAGGCTGAAAACAAAGAGGATTTTCTCTTCTTTTTCCAGTTTCATACCCGTTAACACAGCCAATAAATGAACAGAGATACCATCAAGCGTCACTTCACACGGATTAACATCAACACTACCAACATCCAACTGCTAGCTAACTGCTAACACTATGTGTGTTGGGTTGCATATACATCTATTTCAAACTTTTGCTCATACAGACATTTGCATTAATGCCTTTTTGTAGACTCCTCTTTCCAGGGCACCTTTATTCATACTACTGGGCAGTTGAGGGTTAGGGCATTGCTCAAGGGCCCAACAGTGGCAGCTCAGTGGTGGTGGGATTTGAACTCGTGACCTTCTGATCAGAAGTCCCACATCTTAACCACTGAGCTGCTGCTTGCCTACAGCAAAGCAAGCATAAAACTGTGTGTCTGAAATGCAGCTGATCAAATCCAATTACTGCGACATTTGTTTGCACACCCATGTTATAGTAATGGAACAGGTAGGTGTACAAAAAGAAGTGCAGGTAAGAGCAAAGACCATGTATTCAGCAGAGCCAGAAGTGACAGATTGAGTTAACAGCTGGACATTTGAGTGTCTTAAGTGTGTCTGCAGGTGCTACAGTTATCCAAGTTTTCCTTCACAAATGTCTAAAGAAAAAGCTTCATGCAACTGATTTAATGACGTATCCACAAATCCAATTTTATCCGGTACGACGCGTACGAATGTCATTTAAAGTGGATATTAGACGACGTTCAGTTGAGGCAAACAATTATCCCGAAGGTAAAAATAATCGCTTACTCCCTGATTTACATTTACGTATGCATTGTTGTCATTAGATATTAAATGCCAGCTTTCAATAGGAAAGGTTGCCATTTATTTTCATTAAATAATAGCCAGCAGGGCATTGATAAAACAGCGTTACATTTGCGATTGTGCAAGCCGGCAAAAATGGAAGTCAATTCTGTTTCTTGGACTGGACGACTTATAGCACAACTTCTATTATTACATTTGTTAAGACTTCTTGAAGTTTTGAAATACTGCTTTATCTCTATTTGATATGGAATAGATATGAAGACTAATGCATTTACGGTTGAGCCATCGAAACCGAATCATCATTGCTCCTCTCAAAGCTTACTATTTCTGACTTGGACTTGTGGGTTTTGCCAGAAGCAATCCAGCGGAAAGTGAAAAGCTTGGAATAAGCAGTTATTAAAGCTTTGCTGTTCTTTTGTAATGTGGTATTGTGGGAATAAGCTGACCCGTTGGAAACTGCGTGTGAAGTGGAACTCGCACTGCATCATGTCGAAGAAGATGGGGATAGTTGCTTTGCGCAGCTCAATCTCTGGTACGAGTGTCATCTCCAGAATTGGCCCCACCATCTCAGGGATAAACCTGATCTTGTGTGGACCTAGCAACCAGGACACAAAGCCAAAGTTATAAAAGAACACAAAGGCATGATGAGATGGCTCCTGCATTGGGGGGTCATCATTGTTTTTGGTTAAAAATATATACATAAATCAGAACTATAATTTGTTTAAATATCCAGACTTTTTTTTTCCAGAGAAAAACATATATTACTTTTTAAAACATTTCTACATGACAAGAAGGCTGTAAACTATCACCATCACAAAAACACAAGAATCTGCAGCTGGTCTTATTTTGTTTATGAAGGTTTAAAGGTTTCTCTCTTTGACTCTCACCTACTGAATTTTGTATACACAGACCTTGTCTCATCACTGTCAAACAACAGCAAAAATGTGTTCTACTTGTGCCAGGTTTTTCGAGTGGCAATGAGATGTGGGATTTTCCTTTGGAAAATGAGCTGGAAATAGAAAGCTTGACATGTTCTCAGCACTGAATATGATTAGCTGAACATGATTCCTCTTCTCCAATTAGCACCTACATATATAAACTATTCATACACAGTGTTCTTTTAAAAATAAGCATGTGGCTAATCAGCTGATTTAAATGCAAAAAATAAACCTGCAATTTTAAAAGCTTTTTGACACACAAGCCCACATTTGTAGCCAGTCCAAGAAATGGAACGTTGTTTTTGTAATGGCTGTAATACTATATTTTATATATATATATATATATATATATATATATATATATATATATATATATATATATATATATATATATATATATATATATATATATATACACACACACAGTGGAGCCCGGTTATGTCGATGTCCTAGGGGGTCGCCAAAAAGCATCGAGGTAACCGATGATCGAGATAAACGAAAATCAAAATGGCGGCAATATATTAACGTGCTTGAAATTTCTTTATGTACATGATGTGCGTTAATAAATGAGAATGTGCATGCACGTGTTTTTGTTGCCGTGATTTGTTTGATTAAGGCATGCTATAAAAATACATACAGTACATCTGTATGTATCTGTCAGGAATCCCCCTGCCACGCCCCCTTCGGCCCCCTTCAGCGTGTCAGGTGCTTTCTTGGCCGCTTTCTCTGAAACTCTGCTTCAATCGCGCACATATGGTGCTCGTTTAGCATCATCACCAGCTCCTATTTAAACTTCCACACTCTCACTGTCCGTTATTGTTGGTACAAGTTGGTTCACGGCGGTCGTTGTTATCGCTCATGTGTATCCCGGTACGTGCCTTCCCACCGGCACTCTCTCACCGGCTGCGCTTTTCTTCCCAAAGTGCACCGCATCCAGAAATCACAATATATGATTTTTAAACTATTTATTTGTATGATACAGCTGCAAATAAGTATTTGAACACCTGTCTATCAGCTAGAATTCTGACCCTCAAAGACCTGTTAGTCTGCCTTTAAAATGTCCACCTCCACTACATTTATTATCCTAAATTAGATGCACCTGTTTGAGGTCGTTAGCTGCATAAAGACACCTGTCCACCCCATACAATCAGTAAGAATCCAACTACTAACATGGCCAAAACCAAAGAGCTGTCCAAAGACACTAGAGACAAAATTGTAAACCTCCACAAGGCTGGAAAGGGCTACGGGCAGCTTGGTGAAAAAAGGTCCACTGTTGGAGCAATCATTAGAAAATGGAAGAAGCTAAACATGACTGTCAATCTCCCTCGGACTGGGGCTCCATGCAAGATCTCACCTCGTGGGGTCTCAATGATCCTAAGGAAGGTGAGAAATCAGCCCAGAACTACACGGGAGGAGCTGGTCAAGGACCTGAAAAGAGCTGGGACCACCGTTTCCAAGGTTACTGTTGGTAATACACTAAGACGTCATGGTTTGAAATCATGCATGGCACGGAAGGTTCCCCTGCTTAAACCAGCACATGTCCAGGCACGTCTTAAGTTTGCCAATGACCATTTGGATGATCCAGAGGAGTCATGGGAGAAAGTCATGTGGTCAGATGAGACCAAAATAGAACTTTTGGGTCATAATTCCACTAAACGTGTTTGGGGGAAGAAGATTGATGAGTAAGAAGCATATCAAGGTGCTGGCGTGGCCTAGCCAGTCTCCAGACCTAAACCCAATAAAGAATCTTTGGAGGAAGCTCAAACTCTGTGTTTCTCAGCGACAGGCCAGAAACCTGACTGATCTAGAGAAGATCTGTGTGGAGGAGTGGGCCAAAATCCCTCCTGCAGTGTGTTTTTTTTTTTTTTAGATAATGTCTCTCACAGTGGACATGCACCTACGATGACAATTTCAGACCCCTCCATGATTTCTAAGTGGGAGAACTTGCAAAATAGCAGGGTGTTCAAATACTTATTTTCCTCACTGTGTATGTATATATATATATGTATATATATATGTATTATGTACATGACCTTCAGATTCAAAATAACATGTCATAACGGATAACGCAGAACTAAGATGACATTTACAATCTTCCCGCAGACTCCACTCTGTTTTAAGTAGATTTTGCAGCGAGACACTCACCCAGGTTGTACCACATGTCCCGGATCTCAAAACCAATCTGGCGCCTCATGTCCTGATACCTGGAAGACATACAGAAGCATTTCAGCATTTCAGGCAGCACAAAGCAGACTCTGTTTTCTTCTTCCTGTCCAAGGCCTCTCACATCTGAGGAGCTGAACAAATTATTTCTCTGCCACAGAAAATTGCATGCTCTCCGAACACGAAGGGCCTCAGGTGTGGCGGCACAAATGAAATAATACATTACGGAATGAATGCCCTAAAGAACATAAGATTAGCGTGTTGAAATAAATCAAGCTAGCTTTTTCTTTTTGGTACCTTTGTTACATGAGGACACGAATCTGTGAGTAATACAGAACAGGATTAATAAACAAGCCAAAAGCAAGAGAAGGTCTTTAAGCTTTAACACAGTATGAAGCCATGACATTTAGATATGTCCGTCTACAAAATGGTCCAAAACTAAAAGACAGAATCAAGGAGACTAAAATGACAGTTCCAAAAACCATTCAGGGTAAAAAGAACCATTAAAAAGCTGGTTCACTTTTAATTACATTGGATTTGTACTGCACTTTTAACAATGGACATTTGCAGCAAACTAGCTTTATAAAAATTCATAGATTCAGCTTTTCATTATTATTTTTTTATTAATATTTATTTCTCTAATGATCAAGCCAGAGGTGATGGTGAGGAAGAAACCTTGAGAGGAACCAGACTCAAAAGGGGAACCCATCCTCTTTTGTGTGACATCAAGAGTTTGAAATCCATAAAGGAACCCATTCTCATATGGGTGACACCATATATCGGGATTCTACATAACTCTTTAATAATTGTGCAGTAAATGGCTTAATTGTATGCCCAGGATATTCATTATAGTTATAACTTTTAAAGTTATAACTGCTTTCATAAAAATCAGTTATGTGGCAGCGGCAAAATGCTGCTGATCTACAGCCGAGTATAACGGCGTGAAATCTTTGGGATAGTGTTATTATGTCACCACCTGCATCTACAATTTGAATAATATTGCGAACATGCATTCGGACATACATGTAAAATCACTAAAGACTTCGAATAACTATTTGATGGGCAATAGCGTTGAAGGTATCTTTTACATTATGCCACAATATATCATTTATGAAAGAGGTACAGTTACACAGCTGCTCAAATGGAGTTTCCTAGTTCAGCTTTCACAAACTACTTACAGGTTTGCCAGAACTGTTTAAAAAAAAAAGCACTGAACCATCCAGACCACTGCATTCGAACACAAGCACTTGCCTTTAAGTGAAATTGGGAATAGAAGGTAAACTGAAAACAGTGTCTTTGTTCCCTTGCTGTCGAATGTAATATGATATGATCCCAGCACTTATGTGAGTAATCTGAGGTATGATTATGGATGTGCGCAATTTCAGTATTAAGTCGTATCTCAACTCTGAATATGGCCTATAATAACTGAAGATTTACCCAGAAAAAAAAAACAAGTCTTTTCTTCTGCACTCTTATCATCAGTAGCATCAGCAGCACTGGATTGGTTTGTAATTACACACGACCCTGGCATGTCTTTCAGCAGCAGATCATTTTCTTTTTAGTCAGTGTGTGCAAAGATTTCCCAGTTAAAGAGGACAGTCAGGACTTTATAGTTAACAGTACACTAATGAAACTTTTGGTGTCTGTCACTGCCAGAAAACAATACCACTTAACGATTACATCTGCATGATAACGTACGATCCCGCTCAATTTCTTCCTTCTGGTTAAAGTAACCCTTCAAAAGGTAGATCATAATTGGATACATCTGACAAGAGCTGCTACCGTGTGGGAAGCGTGACATTCCTGATGTTGAGATATACTAATTGAAGACGTTCTTTTAGGCAAAATCATCCCGGGTTACATTATCTGTAAACTGTGTTCATTTACTGATCTAGGATTAGAATAACCAGAACAAGCAGTTTGTGTAGCATGAACACTGCACATTTTTACCACCAATGTGAAATTAGGAGGTGGCAAAGTGATCCAGGGTTTCATTTCTTACTACCGACAGATTTACAGGTCAGTACAAAGACTGGTGAAGGGTTTAAAAAAAAAAAAAAAAAAAGAGAGACAGTAATTAACAGGAGACCTCTAAAGCGCTCGCTAGCCAGCGTTCCCAGAATCGGCTTAACCCTGAATCACCACAGCTACACACACATAAGGGATCTGACACTAGATCAACACTCTTGCTCCAAAACACTCAATAAATCTGAGCCAGGCCTGCACTCTTGTTAATATCCTCTCATCACCACACTGTCACGTACTGACATTTCAGAGGACCTGAGGCACTCTCTTGAATTTGCATCCACCATTGATTGCTTTGCCAATAAGCTCACAAAGTGGCATAATTTATGGTGACAAGGACAGGAGAAATCAAGGTCTCATTAACACAAAAGTGGACAGCATCTCAAGCTAGATCCGATCCTGGGTCTCCTTGTGTTGAAAGTGTTCAACTCTGAACAGAAGCAGCAGCTGTGAACAGCAACAGTGCTAAAGCACAACACATCCAATGGCATCTAAACCTTCTTCACATGCAGAAATCCAAACTTTTTATTATCAACAGGTTACACATTGTATTTAAAACACTGTACTAAGAAAGATTAAACCACTAAACTGACAGACATCCATCACCTGTCCCACACCTTTTACCATGACCTAAAATACACTATTTTTCCAAAGGTTTGCAGACACCTGGTCATAAGTATGGTTGTTTTTGTTTATTGCATTCAATACAAAAATGCATCAAGGAAAATGATTTAACCCTGAATCACCACAGCTACACACTTATAAGGGATCTGACACTAGATTAACACTCTTGCTCCAAAACACTTAGAGCTCTGGACAGGTCATCAATATGGAAGCCCGTTTCCAATTTAGATATTCAAATACCGACTTTTTCCATATTCCATGTTTTCATATTCCAATATATTAATATTCCAATTCCGACTCTTTTTCTCACAATTCTTCCTTTGTTTTTTTTTTTCCCCTTGCAATTCCTACTTTAATTTTTTTAGCCAATCGGGCAGCGTCGCCCCCTCTGGAGTGCCAGAAAGCTTTACACATAAAAAATTAAATGGGCTACAATCAATAGAATCAGTAGAATCAAACTTTTCATGCTGGAACAGGTTTGGGTCTCCTAGTTCAAGAGAAGGGAGAATTTCATGCTACTGTATCCAAACATGGAAAATATATTGCGTTTAATCATTTTCTTTATCACACAATATCTGTGAAATAAAAGAATATACTGAAACTCAGCCAATAGTCATGAGTCATTATTGATTTAAGTGAGCTGACCTCAAAAGCTTTCACACTGCATTTCCCAGCTAACACTTCTTTCTGACTTACAGTCTTCAATCCTGTTTAACTGTCACCATTTTTGTATTATGTGGCATGTCCTGAATTGGGATTGGTTTGTAACTCTCTCAAAACAGGTGTTAGGAAGATGTAAGAATAAACGGTCGAATTCTGAGAAAGTCAAAGCCTTGCACGACTGGGAGTCAAGAGACCAGATTAGCTGAGAAAAAACATACCTTCTCCCCTGTCAATCATAATGGCACTAACCAATCACAGCCATCTGTGAGGCCTGGAATGTATGAGGAAGAGGATAGATATTGCCTTCCTCTAGACACCCTGTACTGCTGAACAAACAGCATTTCAATTTCTATTCTGACCCCGAGTGTTACCACGTCTGCGATTTGAAATAGTGTGTGAAACTCGGCAAATCTGCCACAGAGACGTTTGACGAGACGTACGTTTGACACACAACGATGCTGCAACGAGTCGTTCGAGGTGTTTTGAGTGGCACGATCAGGAAGACCTTCAACGAGCTAAACCCCTAAACATGTCAAAACCATTCGGTAACTGGTGCATGATAAGCGTCAGGGAACAATCCACATGATCCTTACTTCTGCACCAACCCCAAGTTGAAGTTCCAGGTCGCCGTTTTGACACCATTGATGAGATCCAGCACGAGTAGAAGGTGCTTGACATGCTGAAAAGAAGACTTCCAAAGCATATTATAGAAGTGGCAGGAATAATGGGATCACAGTGTTGCTGTGCAAGGGGACTATTTTGAAGGTGATAGTGTGTAAACTCTGTTCTTGTAAAGAGAGCTAGTCTGGAAACTTTTTGACACTATCTTGTAATAGTTCAAGAGAACAGTGGTGGTGGCTTATCAGCCATATTAAGCAATACCTCATAATCAAAGAACACAAACAATTCAAAACAGAACAATTCAAAACTGCAGCTTCCTGGCAACTTTTCTTGTATAACATACTGTACAAGGTTTAAAAATTGTTCCTGGCCAGGGCACCCTGACCTGAGTTATTCAGAAGCAAGAAGTAAAAATGACTGTCCCTGACACGAATATTGGCCTAATGCAGCATTTCTAATTGTTGAAGGCACAGAGCACCCTCTCGGCAAGCTGTGAGTTCAAATGACGGCACCACTTTTTCCAAAGAAAAATCTAATCTGAATAAGTAAAGCTAAAAAAAAAATAAAAAAAAAATTGCGTTGTGTGTATTTAGCGTTCGCTTGAGGGAAATGCTGAAGTTGAAATGGTGTCAAGATTATGGGTCTAGGAGACAGACACTGAACTTTAAATAAGCTGACCACAATCAGACAAACAGTCGCCTGACTGGCAGAAATATTGGCCTTGAAATTAATCCATTTGCACTGAGAGAAGCTCAGCTTTATGTCAGTGTATTTAGCGAGATCAGGGGCTTAAATGTAACCATGGAAAGAAGCAATTTCCCATTTTCCAATACCTGCATACCTGTAATTACGCTCTTCAGCCATCATGGCACACACGGCAGTCTGAGGACTTTTTTTTTTTTCCATGCAGCCAAAACCAACTGATTACCCTTTATAATTTCTTCACATTTCATTAGGTTGTGCTGAGAGATACACTATAGTTCCAAAAGTATTGAGTCACCTGACCTTTCTTGCTATAAGTGATTCTTTTCCAAACTGTTACCACAAAGCTGGAGGCACTCAATTGTGTAGGACGTCTTTAGATGCGCTATAATTAAAGTTTGCATTCACTTGAACTTGGAAACCCAAAACAGTTCCAGCATGGCAATGCCCCTGTGCACAAAGTGAGCTCCGTAAAGATCTGCTTCACATGCTTTGGAGAGGAAGATCTTGAGTGGCTTACTATAGAGCTCTGATCTCATCCCTACTCATCATTGGAACACTGACTGCACCCCAGGTCTCCTCACCTACACATCAGTACCTGCCTTTCCTAATACCCTTGTGGCTAATGATCCATAAGCACACTCCAAAAACTGGTGAAACAGCTTCCCGGAAAAGTGGAGGGAATTATAAGAGCAAATTGGGACTAAATGAGGAATGCAATGCTCAAAAAAACTTATGACCAGGTGACCCAATACTTTTGGAAATATAGTGTATCTGTCTACATTAACACAAACGCACGCTAGACCATTTCTTACATTCTACACTAATGACGTGCCAAAACACCAAGCTGACGTGTGGACCAACGGGTCTATAAATAATTAAGTGCTATTCAGATGGATCTAACTGTGTGTTTAACAACTGTGGAAAAACTGAAATGTTGAAATCGTCCTGTTCTCCTTCATAATCATACAGCTGCAGTTCAACAAGCCAAAAATCAGGCAGCTACAATAAAAAGTTGCCAAATTGTCTTTTTCAGTCGACTTTCCTAATTATGTAAGTGTGAAATCACTTACGTTGTGGTTTCCAGTGGAATGATTTTCGAAAATGAAACCAGGCTCTGTTCATGACATAAATGAAACGCACCAGATCTTCCTTTACATTATCAGATCATTTACATTATCAGATCATTTACATTATCAGATCATTTACAAATTGGTTATCAGCATTCATTTGCATGGTTAAGGTCCCATGGTCTACTTTTAATTGCCTACTGCAAAGTATCCAAGCTTTTAATAGAACTCTGTAAACAAATATATGTAAGTTGTTATTATTTGTATACAACTAACTAACTAACTAACTAACTAACTATATATATATATATATATATATATATATATATATATATATATATATATATATATATATATATATATGTTTATATATAAAACCGAAAATTGAGGATCTTGTTACAGGCACACTTTATCCATGACCGAATCTGAAATAATGAATAACTGAAAATATAGTGCACTACAATACCCTATGTAGAGTTGATCTAGCATAATACTGTTGGTTCGTTCCTTCACACATTTTTCTCCTTCTGCAGTTTATGATATGAACTCAAAGTACAGTGCTACTCTTTACTATGTGAAGTCGAATAATGTTTTCTTGTATTTAATTTACTTAAATGCAACTGCTCTTGATGCAGTACAATAACAGGATTCAGATAATAAAAAGGGAAAGGGTGGATATGAAGTGGTAGTGATGAGAAGTGGAGAGCGAGGACTGAGCTGCCTGCTGATGTGAGAAACACACTCAGTACTCACTTCTGAAAGATTTTCGCTCGTTTGTCACTTGAGAAGTTCTCCAGCTGCAAAGACTCCTGGGTAAGGAAGGCCACGGCCAGGTGAAAGTAGTTATTCCACAACTGAAGAATGAAGAAAGGGAAAGGCATAATTTATTTACGATTTTTCTCTCCTCGCTGTACCACCCGAACGTTGCAATATCTACCCTCCAATTTCCTCTCTCCCTGTATTCTAACCCATTTATCTGAAATTTAACACTCACCTGAAGCTCAAAGTTGGTCTGGTCCAGGAACTTCTTGTTCAGCACGGCTGCGTATTGATTGATGGCTCGCAGGAAGACTCTGAAAGATAAGAGACGGGCCTCGTTTAGCTTCTGCTAACTGAAGTGACACCACGCCACAAGCTGCTGATAACTGCTCCAGGTGACGAAGTCTCTCCTCATTAGTGAAACAGTAATAACCCTGTCTACGACATTCAAAATCATTGTTTTAGCTCATTTCCTGTAATTACAGGGCTTGTCTCCTAGCTAGAGGTTCATAAACACAGCTTGTTAAACACATAAGGGTGGGGGAAAAAAAAAAAAACACCCACTCTGTGTGAGAAAGTGTTCTGACCTGAGCCACACAAAGGTTTGCATTAGAAAAAGAGTGGATATAAAACACAGACGATAAACTTAATCACCAGCCTTTAACTACTGCAGTGGCAGAAGAACATTAGGAGACCATTAACAGAACATTAAGACAACATTAGGAGGACTACAAATTACAGTTGCATAGGAATGAGTTTTCTACACTTTTATGTCCACGAACATTTAGAAAAAATGAAGACTAAACTAATGACATGCTAGTGTATAATGAAGGGAATTAGCGGTGCACATGACACATGATCCACACATAACAGCTGTCAACATTTAAGCTTCAAAAATCTATTTCATGATTTTGGCATTAAGAGGACGAGAAACTTATGCAACATTTCACACTATTTCAAACAGGCTTTGACTATAAATGCATTAATATCAATGCTAACACTATGTTAGTGTGTTACTACAGAATGTTACTCAATCCTTACAATGTGGGGAAAAAATACACTGCAAACACCAAGCATTTAAAGACTTTCAGAAATCTGTAAGAAATTTGACTAACTCACTTCAAACAACAATGAATTAAGTGTCATCTTTAGGCAGACATCGAATTAGTCATTGCTTCAGCAAAGCCACCAACACTACACAAACATCGTTTGTATATAATTCCCTTTAATTACAGCTGATATCACAGTCTCAGGAGCTTTATGCTGTACAGGATTGTGTATAGTATTCTGTTAATTACAAATGTATAATTAAGAATATGGTCATAAAAACGTATTTATAGACACTGTTACAGACACTGTGATCCGTCACTGTGAGCAGTATTCTTATGTCATGACAGTGTTACATAATTGATTATAATTGATTATTAATGTGACATTAATATGATTATAAACAGTTTACATTTTAAAACAATTTTAAATAAAATTCCTGCTTGGTTTAAATACAAAATAAAAAATAGATAAAAATAAATAAATAGATAAAAATTATTTAAATTCAATTGGGTAATCAATTAAATAGGTACAAATTAAATTAATTGAAAAAAATTGAAAAAATGTATATATATATATATATATATATATATATATATATATATATATATATATATATATATATATATATACACACATACTGTGTTTCTGGTGCGGATTGAATAGCCACATTGACACTGTGCTCAAAGTCCAAGGCAGAGACTAAACAGCCTTGTGGTCTGCCACTTTATGTTTATGAGGGAACTCAGATTCATCCACACTTTAAACAAGGATTGTATTCGGTAAACATGTGCACTGTACCAAAAGTCCTGTACCGAAACAATTCAGTATGAATACGTGTACCATTACACCCCTACTTTGACTGTGGTAGCATTTAACTTTCCTTTCAGTAGGAGACCCAAACCTGCTCCAGCATGACAATGATCTATGAATGAAAGAATGTCACATACTGTATATCATATAATTAGAATGTAAAATGTTGGCCACCGATAAAACGTGTGCGCATGTGAAGTTCCATGTATTAACATGCATTTCCCTGCATAAAAACCATGAACCTGCAACCTTTTCTCACTCATAATTTAGTCTTACTTTTGTCATGCCACTTTTCAAGTCCTGCTGTTTAACCTGAGATCAGCTAAAGTGATCATTACATGTGAAAATGATACTTGACAATCAGTTTTCGAAGATGAGCTCCAGCACGACAACCCTTAACCCGATCACTGCTCCTGACCCTGCTGCAAACAGCACTGTTATTAAACAGCTCTTTTAAACCACTTGGAAAGCAGAGCTCCGCTACGACAACACG
This sequence comes from Silurus meridionalis, assembly GCF_014805685.1. Taxonomy (NCBI): domain Eukaryota; kingdom Metazoa; phylum Chordata; class Actinopteri; order Siluriformes; family Siluridae; genus Silurus; species Silurus meridionalis. The sequence continues at coordinate 20,045,857 of NC_060890.1, forward strand.
AAGGGGGTAATGTCACTGTCTGAGGGCACATAAAGATGATCCGTTTCCTGACTATGAAAGAGCATATCACTAATGCCTGAGCTTTTAGCCAGGAATAAGTTCCTACGTCAATCCGCCATGTCATACACACCGCCTGTCTTCACTGGAGCCGAATAAAAATAGTTTACAGGATTTGAGAATGTAAACAGAGCAGAAAGGCTCTAAATCAGCCTGTAATTTGGCATGAAGGCTGGGATGACAGGATAGGGATGAAATGAGATTGCCGAAAATAAACAAAAATGCTCAGTGCTGCTGTTAAAAAAAAAAAAAGCGTTAAATTATTTATGGTGTCAGGAAATCTTAATCTTCTTCCAGGCTCATGAAGCAGAGACGGTAAAATATCTGCTGTTTCCTTATTCTGACATACAGTACTTCTGTAGACATGGCTACAATATTAAATCTGACATTAATACTGAAGAAAAATTCAGTACAAACAATATTAAAATACAAAGAATAAAAATCACATAAAGTTAACAAAATTAATTTATATAATTGTACAAAATAATACAAATAAATAAACACTTCCAAATAGGCATAAGACATTATACAATGCCAGGTGTTTGTATAGAAGCTAAGAAATAAGTAGTATTTGCATACTGACAGGTTACTGCAAGTCATAATAGATGTTCAGAAAAACAACACACAGGTGAATACTGTAATAAGCTGCTTTCCAGATACTGTTCATATTAAGGAATAAAACACATATGAGCATGATAAAGGTATCTTTATCACCTCACAGTTGATCATTTTCGATTAACAGTTAAAAAATTCATTTCTCAGCTTTTTTTTTTTTTTTTTAATGTAAAATAGTTTTCTCTTCTAGTCTCTCCAGTGGCTGAATATTAGGGCTTTAACTCTGAATGCTACACTATTACTGATATTTGTAACTCCATCTATAAAGATTAAACTGTTTCTTTAGAAAAACTTAGAAAACAATTACATGTTAACTATATTACTGTGTATTTATTGCATTGTATAATGTTTTATAAGGTTTGATTACACCAAAAGTCTGTTAAACAAGTTGCTGTGAATCAAACGTTACTATAGAAACACTGTATTCAATTGAAGGAATCTATCAACAGTAAACCTGTGGTTTGACTTGTAGCACATCAGAGCTGCTGTTTGTCTCACAGTCAGATTCAAAAAGTCACAGGGTTCATTCTAACACTCCAGACTACAGAACTAGATTATTAGATTGATTTTGTAATTAAGTGATCAGCCACCCTACTTCTGAGGGCATTCCTTACTGTATACTGCAACGGTTCCCTTCCTGTATGTAAAGATCTATTAAAAACAAGCTCTGATTTACAGGAAGGTAGAATGATGAAACTGGTGTTAGATCAGATCTATACTGGTGTTAGATCAGATCTATACTGGTTGTTCACAATCCAGACTTTTAATTTGAGCTCCAAAATGAAATAATCATCTTACTAGCAACTGAAGTGTTTGGCATGCAAACCAGTTTCAGAGACTTGATTCTGTCAGGAGAAAGCTCATGTGAAATTTTAGCTACTAAGAAACATAGAGAGAGAGAGAGAGAGAGAGAGAGAGAGAGAGAGAGAGAGAGAGACAACATCATGCTGGAGTGGACCAGCAGGCATACACAACAGGTTTTGTCAAAATCTAGACATCTCAGGGATAACGTTTAACCTGAAACATTGCAGATTGGGAAATTCAATTGTATTTTTTATATTTCATATCGTTATTATCACGCCCTTGCGATTACATGCATCTTGCAATTATAATTGAAAATGATCTAATACGAGGTGGTATTGAAAAGTTTCGAGACTAATGGTGCTAACTGGTGCTGTTCTGTCAACATGCGTTACCATGTCTCATAAACAGCAAGCTAGAACAAAGAGCAAACAAAGAGTGGAAGAACATGCCTGGAAGATGACGAGAGATCAGGAGGACCTTCGGCAAGCTCGACCCATAAAAACGTCGAACCTGTTCGGCAACTTGTGCATGATGATCGTCGGCGAACGATCCACACGATCTTACTTCTGCACCCACCCTACTCGGCAGATCTATCTCCTGCAGACTTCATATCTTTACCATTGTGAGACTTCCAGGAAACATTCCAGAAGTGGCAGGGAAGTGGGGAGCTCTGAATTGCTGTGCTAGTCTCAAAATATATTGATACCATCATGTATCAGTGCCATCCCCCATGGCATAGATAAACACATAAGAACATACAGCGGCATTTGGGATCATAATGGACCACACCTCTTAATAACCAAATAGTACTTTTCTTTTTCTCCAGCCTGCACCAATAGTAAAGGAAATCGTTCTGACAAGCCTGGATGTGTCAGTCATGCAATGTTCTGACTTATTACTGCCATCACTTTATGAGCACCGAGTTCCTAACAGACAGTATAATTTCAGGCTGTAATTACGCATGCAAGACACACACTCAAATCACATCCAACCTGAAAAAAAATGGGCTTCTCTCTCTCATTTCCTTCCTCCCCCATTGCACTAGCTCTTCCAATGATAAACTACACTCATCGCTCGACTATACTATATCACTATTGTCAGCTGTCATGACAAGCGTATCTTCATCGCTATTATCAGTCAATCAAAGTTCACTGGGTCAAAAATATTTCTCTGCTAATGATCATCACCATTCCTTTGTATTCACAGTCCTGTACAGGCACTAAAAAAAGATGCTCTGCACTCTTTCGTTCTTTCTCTCACCTTCTCTGACCCACCAAACAGCAGCCTGATGATACCTCTGGTGCTGGTCATACATATGGTATAAATACTATAGCACTTAATCTGAAACTATTTAACAATATGCAATAAGAGTTAGGGGCAATGCAGTGCATGCTCTATTCTCAGCTATAAAATCTTATTATGCAAATATATAATCATATTATATAAATGATCATTTTCATTTATTCATACCAGCAAATTCTAAAAAGTGTTGTTGCCAGTTTTCTTTTTTTCCCCCTAGTGTCTATTTGATTTACAGAAACAGGCTAATACTAGTGTTTTCCCGTTCTATTTAGGTACATCAGACCCCTGAATCCTCTAAACTAGGTTGCAAAAATCATGAAAAAGGCTGTTTCTGACACGAGCAGACAGTGATGCACTGCGCAGATGTATTTTATACACATGCTTGAATACATTTTTAGCACAATGGCTTCTTTTTTTTTTTCTGTTGCTGTCTTGCAGGGATAGTCATACTACCCTGACACTGAAAGATATGCAGAAAAGATAGGAAGTCCAAATAACAGTCAGCGTAGTGCAACATGAGAGCTATAACCACTCATGAAGATTATGGACCTTTGAAGAAGTAGATGCCAAACTCGCAAACATCCCGTACCATCTAGGGACGTACCATTGCCAATTGGATCCCACTACATGTGTGGAGTTTTGACATTGGACCTCCTGGAGTGTTTAAAGGCTCTGGCATGGAGAAGCTGGTGCTGGATCTGTGATGATCACAAATGTTGAGCTCAGTAGCTCCTACTTTTATAACCATAAAGACTGTATAAGACTGTAGAAAGAACAATACTTATAATCTTATACTTCTGTACTCATGTTAGTTCTCTCTCTCCAGTGTTCTGTATTGTTGAAAGATTTATGATCCAACTTTTGATGTCCCCCAAATAAGGATGGGTTCCCCATTTGAATCTGGTTCCTCTCAAGGTTTCTTCCTCATAACATCTAAGGGAGTTTTTCCTTGCCACAGTTACCACAGCTGCTCATCAGGGATAAATGCACACCATTCACCTTCACTGTTGATTTCTGTAAAGCTGCTTTGAGACAATGTCTGTTGTGAAAAGCGCTATAGAAATAAACTTGACTTGACTATAAGGCTGAACTAAAAAAAGAAAATAAAAAGAAAATACAAATCATTTCCCAAAGACCTCAATTTCCAAATATTTTCATACTGTTTGAGCAGAACGATCGTTTCGAATACATACAAATCTTCCAGATGCTGTAAATAAGAGTTTATTCAAGGGATATCTGATCCATACAGAATGCAAAATATAAATATAAAATACATTAATAAACAAATAAACAGAATTATGACCCACAAAACATTAAGCCATTTCTGATCAGGGTTCCCAGACCATTGTAATAAATACCCTTTAACCATCCAGAGAATAGCCGTGTGTGTTGTTTTCTACAAACAAACTGCAAATCTCATCAAAAGAGCTTGAAACATCTGGGCTAATCAATGTGGGTTTTTTTTGTTAATTATGTAAGAACTTTACTGTGAAACCTGACACAGTAAATATCTCATGTACTATAAATTTCCTTTGCAGTGCTAGTGAGCTGCTAGCATGCTCTTATTTATTTACTTGCTTTGGAAATCAATGCAACTGAGAGCTTCCTAGGGGAGCTGCCTGAATGACCTGAACTACCAGCATCAATATTAGTCACGTTTTACAAAAGGAGAAGAAAAAAAAAAAGATTTTCTTCCTTTCCCGAGTGCAGTAAACATTTTTCTGCCAAATCAATTGTTACTCAAAGCTGCTTAATTATTCTAATGTTTGAAATGAAATGAAACACTTTAAATGTGTTTCCAAACATTTTGTGATTCCAAATTTGACACTGATATTTAGAGCGCTCGAGAACATTTTCCTGCTTGGTGTCAATGTTGGAGGTTCATTTCCATATCATTAGAAAAACGATTAAACTTGATAATGAATCACTATTTAATCTTAATAGTTTTTTTTCTTCATACCATATAAAAGCGCAAAAGGTTCGATGCAAAAACAAACAGAGACTGAAAAGAGACGACTATAAGACTTTCTCATAATCAGAGTCTGGCTTCCTATCAGTTTATCCCATTACACTTAAAAGATATATATATATTTTTACTAAGAAAAGCAAAGAAAGAGTGAGAGAATTAGAAGGAAATGCAGATGGAAAGAAAAGAGGTAAATGGCCTGCAGTTTATTAAGTAGACAGCAACAGCAAGCTTCTCTGATGTTACGTAATAAAACGTTAATAAATTAAGTGGTAGGAAGCTTTTAGCAGGACGCAGGACATGGTGTCTGGGTGCATACAAACATGTCAAGACCATCTGCGGTCAAAGCAAAGACAAGACACAAGTGCGCTCTTCTTTTAGTAAGACGTCAATAAGACCATCTTCACAGGTATACCTTTGTGTTAAAAATAAACGAGTAGGTAAAAAAAATAGGATTCTTTTAATTCAGCATTAAATGATCGTGTTTCCTTTCGAACCCAGAGTGCCTGGGTTTTCCTACTCAAGCTGAAACTCAAGCACTTAAGAACATCTTGATAGCCATGATGGTCTTGTACTCCATCCATCTCATTGGATTTCTGCTACACAGAGCAGATCAGAGCAGATATAGTCACTACTCCTGATTACTTGGACATGGACAAAATGCATGGTAATGAAGATCTACCTGAAGGTGCTGAGGCATCATGTAGAGAAATACACAATCACTGTTTATATTCTTTGGGTGATCCAAAGATAACAGGTTTACGAACCAATGTTGTTAAATTTGTGTTGGAAATCTTGTCACTCAAAAAGTACCTGATACTCATAATTCAAAAATATTTACAGTATGACTCAAATATTTTAGATTTGAAGACTAATTTAATGACCATAAAATCCAAATGAATTACTTCAATAAGTCAATAAATTAGATGATTCAGGGACTATTTGAACAAAAGACTCAAATAACTCAATTCAACCTCAAGATAACCATATCGAACCAACCTAAAAATTGTCTGAAAATTATATCACTAATGACTCAAATTACAATGACTCAAAGTATTTAAGCTACTCACTGAAATCACCAATAATAGGTGCACAATGCAATGCTGAAATTGCTCGATACAGTGACCCAATCTAATGACTCAAACCACCCGATCTGAAACTGCAATTTACGTGATCCAATAACTCAAACCACCTGATCTGATAACTCGATCCACTCGATACAATCACCGCAAAGCAAAGTGCTAATCTGAAGACACAAACTGCCCAATCCAATACATTTACATTTACATTTGCGGCATTTAGCAGATGCCCTTATCCAGAGCGACGTACAAACGTGCTTTAAATCTCTAGTAATGAATAAATCTACACTGGTACGCAAGATTACAAACTCAATATAACTATAACTCGAATTCTACAAACTTGGAAAGTGCTAATGTAGGTATTTTAGGAAGCGGTAGGTCTTCAGTCTTCAATAACTACACAGCACATCCACTGGTATGCAGTTACTCATAATTAAGGCAGTCAGTTGATTCAAATATTTAATCACGATTAATAGCATGATTGTCATCAGTTAACTTGTAAATAATCGCAACATAATCGGACATTTGCATCTGTTCTAAATGTACCTTAAATTTATATTTTTCAAGTTTTCAATACTCTAATCAACAATGGAAAAATATGGATGTTTTATGCAAATGAATGTTAATTATTAGTAAAACCAAACACAACAAAGGGCATGAAGACAAAATATTCATGTGAATGTTTTAAAGTAATTATGGTGTTTTAAATCACGTAAATCATCAGGACACCAAACAGAACTTTTGCTATGTTTCCACACGGACGGTTTTAATTGCCGGAACGTGCGCATCATGGCGGATTTTGGTTCTTGATTTGAGACTTGGGGCATCAGTAAAACAAATGTTTAGTGATTAAAAATTATTTTTCGGTGAAGTTTATTTATTTTTTATATCTACATAAAAAAAGGACAATGTGAATAAATGTGTTGCGTTAAAAGTTTAAATTTCGCTTCTTTTAAATGTATTCATTTATTTTATATAAAAACGATCAAACAAAAATATGCGCTTGATTACAGCAAGTTATAAAATTAGAGCAGTTAAAATTAATTTATTAGCGCGTTATTAACGCATTTAGTTTAACAGCTCTACTCAATGTATCCTGGGATTTCTTTGGCACCCAGAGTACACAAAAATAAACCTTTCTCAACTTATATTACTGTTATGCAAAAATGCAGTTATTTACCGTAATTTCCGGACTATAAAGCGTACCCAAATATAAGCCGCACCCACTGAATTTGACAAAGATTTTTATTTTGAACATAAATTAGCCGCACCTGTCTATAAGCCGCACTGAAACTAATGAACTTTACACAGGCTTTAACGAAAAAACAGTGTCTGTTACACTTCTTGTATCTAAACAGTAGCCTACCAAGAAAGTCATTGTTCACTGTCTTCCTACTTCCTTTCACAACTATTTCTCTCGAGAGGTTTTCTTTTAGCATCGTCGTGCGTTTAAAAATCACCATCAGTGAAGCTTTTCTCCCGATGCTGTGCAGCTCAGAACACAGGTGAAGTGTGTTTTTTCATGCCCGGTTGTTTTCAGCGTGACGAATGATTTACATTTCCTGTAGACAGTCCGAGTGAGCGGCAGGTCAAACGTCAGAGGAACATCATCCATATTTATGATGTGGTGCGGCCCGATTCAGTGGGAGCGCATCTGATTTAATATAAAGAGTTTAATTGGTTCACCTGAACCTGTTCCGCAATTTCATTGGTCTAATGTTATGTCGCTCAGTTTTTTGGCTTGAAGTTTGTGAAACCAAGAAAAACACAGGAAAAATCCATAAATTAGCCGCTTCATTGTTTAAGCCGCGGGGTTCAAAACGTGGGAAAAAAGTAGCGGCTTATAGTCTGGAAAATACGGTAAATGTGAAAGACTTTAACCATAAGAGTGTAGACATATGGAACAGCCAAACTACACGTTTCACTCGTTATACAAATTGCACTTACTTTCAGTAGATATTAATAAGAACATATTTGTATAGAGACAGAATAAACATATAACACTGTATATAATAAAAAAATATATATAATGCAATTCTAGGATCCGTAAAAAAACACTTAACTAAACATCATTTAGGGCTTAAACAGCAAAACATCATGGAAAAACAAGTAATAAAAAATTTGTTTTTAGAAGATTAAATTTCCTTCTAATTTTATTTAATTCATTTTTATTTGTATAGCGCTTTTAACAACTAACATTCTCTCAAAGTAGTTTTACACAGATAATGTGGTGATGAAAATAAATATGTTCTTTAAAAGTGTAAGTTTGTCCCTGATGAGCAAACCGGTGGCGACTGTTGCACGGAAAAACTCCCCGAGATGGCATAAGGAAGAAACCTTGAGAGGAACCCTTCCTACATCTGGGTTGCACCGAATGTCTTTTTATTGCAGATAAACGATTTTGCGAGGTGCAGTGATTGTGTTTGGAAGCAAACTGTAGTCCTGCAACTTTTACTTAAACTACTCTTTTTCCCCTAAACATTCTGAAGTAAAAGTAAAAGAATAATCATCGTGTTACTATCGGTCTCCACACACGTAGAAGAACTGCTTATTAGATTCAGTCACAAAATCCCAGGTAGTACGTGTAGACGCCTTTGAGACACATAAAAATGCAAAGTGTAAACTACATGTATTGGTTGTCCTCTTGTGATCAGTTCACCTGAGACAGGTGTGAATGCCAGATGTGAAGAGGGTTGTTGCTATCCTGCCTGGGGTCCAAACTGTGAAAAACATTCAGCTTCACCATGAGACACTGTGTACTGGGAGTCTCAGGGCATCTGAAAGGTAAACTGTCTAACTGAAGGAGATCCAAATTAAAAGTCAGTCCTTAATGTCGCTGGCAATGTTCCCCAAATATGGTCTCAGAGAGTGAATTATTGGCATAGCACAGTCCCACCTGTTTCAACAGATAAAATGTTAATTACGCCTTTGATTAGCAAAATTAGAGGATGTTTGTGATGCATGAGCTCAAAGCTGATCAGGCCTTTTGACTCTGTGCACACAGCAGGAATGCAGAGTGTGACACAGCAGTTTAATAGCATCCTCAAAGGTGGAACGTAGAGAACTGGGAATCCTCTGGAATCCAACCTGATGCATGTTTAAAACCTTTCATCTGACATGTAGCACAACATATTACACTCAAAAACAGGCATTGCTTAGAAATTATTCGCAAATCTATTATCAAAAAATATAGTAAAATATTCATTATATCACCTACTCAGGAATCAAACCCCCCAAAAAATAAATCTACTAAACCCATTACAGAGACCCAGAGGAGCAGAATCCTGTGACCACTTTACACTGAGGCTTATATTCAGAACCATGCTAATCCTCACACCTTGCTTCATAGGCAGTCCTCAGATTTAAGCTTTTCAAATCATTCTTAAGGAAACCTGAAGCTGTAAACCACCCTAGAAAGCTGCAATGCATACTGAAATCTTAACTGGAGAGGGATATGTTAAAAATACCACCAGAAACAGCGGAAAATAGGAGACCCTCATAACAACCAATACAGCTAATAAACAAACTATATTTAAATAATAAAAATATTATAAAATAAAAAGAAATAAATATAAAAATAATAATTTTAAATTGAGCTAATTGGACCGCTATGTGACCATGTGATATATATTTTATATATCACATGGTCACATAGCGATCCAATTAGCTTAACTGTGGTTATAGTAGGTGTGAAAGAAAATATCGATACACGTGAGTAGCGCGATATTTTGTTTGCCGATACTGTATTGATAAGATTTATGTTTCGTTTTAAGTTTATATCCCATATTATTTACAAAAAGTGACAGGAAGTAATAGCATAAGGGAAAATGACTAATGCTAGCGCTAATATCCACCTATTTGTAGGGGGCGCTGCTGTAAAAACTATTTTGGGTATAACTTCCCCATCAAAGCTGCCACAGTGGTAGCAGCTTTGACTGACTTGCGGCGCTGGCAATATGTATGTGTTTATGTGCGGTTTGTTTATCAGGCGGGAACATGTTAAAATGGCATTAAAATAACTCAGGAGCAGCATGTGCTGTTTGAGGTTGCACACAAATATAAGGAAAAAAAGATTAATTTTAGGCTAAAAGAACATGCTATATATACCTGCCTTTCCTTGCCTGATTGCTTTCTCTACATTTATAGAGGAAATAATAGTCTTCCTTGCTCTTTATTTTCTTGCCTCTTTAGGATTGCAGCTTTAAGATGTAAAACACAGATTATGCTTTTACTACCGGCCCAATACTGATGTTAATACTAATAATATAATACAATAATCATCGCCAATGGCGCCTCATATTATAGCGTTGTTAATGACTGTGTGCATATGTTTAAAAAAATAACGAAAATTACCATGTCAACAACAATGTTTATATGTATTGCAATGCCACTGATGTGTGATACGTGTAAGGGCTGGCCCAGGTTTCATGGTAGGGGTAGGTTTAAGGAGTTTAGTTTAAAAGTGTCATTTTAGAGGTAATAAATGCAAATGCAGATCACACCTGGTTCTAGATAAATTTTTGGATTTTGTTTTTGTTAAGGTTTGCATATGGTTTTTATTGACAGATTTCATCAAATTATATCTAATTCCGAAAATAGGAAATATCCCAATAGATCGCATTGCTTACAGTATCGCAAAATATCGTATCGCAACCCTTGAATCGTGACTCGTATCGCCAGATCTACAAATACAAAGCCCGAGGTTATAGCAAGGGATGAAATGGCATACCTGAATTTTGATCAGATGAATAAGACTGATCAGGTGTGTACTTTTGTATAAATCTGGCTGTATAAGACCTGCTTACTTAACAATTAAGCAAATGAGTCTCCACTTCCAAGGTGCTTTGCTGCATTTCTTAGCGGAGTAGAGGCTTCATGACAAATTCTCTGGTTTATGTGTGAAATTACTTTTTTGAAAGAGAAAAGGAGACAGGAAAATAGACAGACAGACAGAGAGACCGAGAGAGAGAGAGAGAGAGAGAGAGAGAGAGAGAGAGAGAGAGGATTTTCTGGTAAGTCAACAACTGTTTATCATACCAGGAGGTGGTAGGGGGAAGCTTGGTGTTAAAGGCATTGGACTTTGGATCCGAAGGTTGTGAGTTCAAATCCCAGCCACACCAAGCTGCCAGTCCCTGAGCAAGGCCTTTAACCCCCCATAGCAGCTCAGTTTTTTTTAATGAGATAATAGAAGTCTCTTTGGATAAGGGCATCTGCCAAAAGCCATCAATGTAAATATACCACTCAGGAATGGATTCTTTCCATATTAACCACATGTTCTGTTGTATTTCATGCCAAAACACGTCATATCTTTGCTATGGAGTCAAACCTTCAGGGCCTAATCTACAGATCCTTATCCAACCATTATTCAAATGTTACTGGATTAACAAGTGTAAAAAACATCAAGTTTAACAATTACAATTAAATTTTGGTATAAATTATAATCCTTTACGGGGTGAGGACGGATGCAGGCCTTATTTTTGAGCATTAAGTGCATTTTGTCCATGTCCAACTGATAAGAAATCTGATGTTTTTGCTGAGCTTCTATGCAAAATGTGTAAAGGTGCCAGGTCTGATGATACAACATAATTTGATAAACATCAGTGGAGTTTCATATCATTTAGGGATAATAATATCATTTCCTGGACAAGCCTAGTCTAGTGGATAAAAAATAAATAAATAAATAAACCCCTAGATTTTATGTCAGACACTTGACAATTCTTAAAATATAGTGAAGAGATTCATTTCAAAAAATCCTTCACTAGCCTTCAACCCAAAAGAACACTTATTTCCGGACGAATTTCTACATTGACCTTTTGCGCTTTCAGTTGACTTTTGGTTTTTTTCATTTTCTCAGAGTTGTTTTCTTTTTTTTCCTCTCTCTTCTCTTCCCACAAAAACAGTTACAGGTGCAGCACAACCACAAACGCAAGACACTGAACTGTAACAAATAAAAGTTGACCTTTAAAGGAGAATGATCTAAAAGAGATGCACCACTGAATCCAGTAATGCTGTATGAGCTGGCAAAGGTCAAAAACGTATGCAAAAGAGTGCAGGGGGGAAAGAGAAAGCTGAAGGGAAATATTAGGGGGGAGAAGTCAGGATTCTGGGCAGTAAATGAGAGAACACAGACAGGCATGAAGATGCTTTTGAAAATATAATAATATATGAGCATGAGCAGGAGTTCATGTACCTGTCACGATACAAAAACAAGAGTTGCTGTAGCATAAACAATAATGCTGAATGATGGTGGTGGTGTAGGAGCTTTGGTACGGTTATCAATTCATTTGGGGCAGCGTAAATCAACTTTTATTTCCAGTGAATAAAAATGATTATTATTATTATCATTTTATTAGGTTTGAGAAAATTATACATTGAATTTGAGATTGCCTAAATACAGCAAGCCCCAAATGTATTGGCACCTTAAACAATGTCAAACAACTAGCGATTGTTTGCTTTTATCCTTGACAAAACAGAATTATGCATTTGATTGCTTTTTCTATTGTTTCCAGAAATGTGGATCAATTATGAGAACTGTAAACGCACAGTAGCTCTCATCATTTTCATTCACATCAAGAGACACAAGTGCGTTGACTGGTAAGTGAAGTAAGTAATCAATTATTTCAAAAAATAAGTTTTCAGGACTCTGGCTAAGGACAGACTGAAAAATAATTATAATAATAATAAATAGATATTCATGAGTCTAAATACCTGGGGTCAATTGTGTGATAGAGAGGTGAAGAAAAGAGTGCAGGCAGGGTGGAGTGGGTGGAGAAGAGTGGCAGGAGTGATTTGTGATAGAAGTGTATCTGAGAGAGTGAAAGGGAAAGTTTATAGGACTGTGGTGAGACCTGCGATGTTGTATAGTTTAGAGACAGTGGCATTGAGTAAAAGACAGGAGGTGGAGCTGGAGGTAGCAGAGCTGAAGATGTTGAGGTTTTTCAATCTCAGTGATGACGATGGACAGGATTAGAAATTAGTTTATTAGAGGGACAGTGCATGTAGGACGTTTTGGAAACAAGGTGAGGGAGGTGAGATTGAGATGGTTTGGACATGTGCAGAGGAGGGACATGGGGTATATCGGTAGGAGAAGGATGTTGAGGATGGAGCCACCAGGAAGGAGGAAAAGAGGAAGACCAAGAAGGAGGTTCATGGATGTGGTGAGGGAAGACATGCAGGTAGTTGGTGTGAAAGAGGCAGATGTAGAGGACAGGGGGGTATGGAGACGGATGATCCTCTGTGGCGACCCCTAATGGGAGCAGCCGAAAGAAGATGAAGAAGAAGAACACTGCAAAAAGGGGAAAAAAAAGAATTCTAATTCAGAATTGTGCAGACAGTTTTATAATTTTTTTTTTATATCACCCAGTCAATTTGAAGGTCACAGTAAAAAGAAAAAAGAAATCTGAGATGGCACAAGAAAAAAAAATGGAACAAAGGGAAACCATCATCTTCAAAATAAAGAGAATACATTTAGACCTCTCATTGTGAGCGAAAAGAGAACTTCATTCCCGAATACAGTGAAAAAAATGCACAACTGAAATGCTATATATATGTAAACAAAATGAAACAAAAAACCCATTATTTCGCAGAAGCATTTGTCACGCTGAGCAAATGAGCTGCTACAGAGTCGGAAGCGTAATGCGGACACGGCCTCACCCTGAGCTTGTGTTAAGGATGGATGATTGGGATCTTTGTCTGGCAAGTCAGCACTCATTTGTCCAGAGTGAGAAAGCTCTGAGGATGCATAAATGTACTCATCATGAGGCAGTGGTAAAGATGATCTGGAGGCCAGACAGTGCTGCTGATGCTGATGCCTTAGCAAACTGCACACAGGGAACACAGGGGATGTGTAAAGCAGCACAGTGGAACGGAGGTTGTTACTCCATTTCACATGGCTACGTCCCTGAGATGAGAAGCGGCTATGTAATTACTCTTATCGTTCGCAGTAAGTTCATAATTAAAGCCGGCGCCACTTTCAATTTACTCTGCAGCAAGGGCTAATCGCTGCTGCACTCTTCAACGGGATCGCACTTCAAAACAAGAACAACTTAGAAACGGGATTTATAATAACACCAATTACAATTTTATTGTTCCTTTTTCGTTTTGTTTTGTTAGAAAGTGTTCGCCTGAGCCGAATGCTATTTACTTTAGCTTAGACCAAAATATTTCAACAACAAAAAAAAAAGAAAAACTGAAGAACTGGATGGTTTTGATCCTGTAGTAAAAAATTTGATTAAAACTGAGCAAGCTAATAAATTATTTCTCAGTTTATGGATCTGATCTTTCTGAAAGAACATTCCTGTAAAAAATACATGCATAAGATCAAATTCCCTTACAGAGCTCCACCATGGTTTAGCTTTGCCCCGACACACATTAACGCTTCTCCTCAGGACATGGAGTGAGGATTTCCAGCAGGAGTGCAGCAGGTGGGAGGAACACATGGCTCAGATTTACGAGATGCCGGGGTGTGATGGGAAACAGACGCCACCGAAACGCCTGGAGCTGCTCAGCGTGCGAATGTTAAATTGAGAGAGGACCAGCAATGTTTCAAGTCGAACAGCGATAACCCATAAGAGCTTCAAGAGGCTGCTCAAGCTATCTTTACATAAGATCGATTGATTAACAGAACACATTAATACTTTACTCCTACATTATTTAACATCTAGTCAAAGGTCATTAATCTATATTTAAAGACAGTGACTCAGCTGATAAACATCTTGGGGAAGCTGAAGTTCATTCCACCACCTGGGAGCTAAAACAAAGTCTTGATTCCCCTCCATAAAAATTAATACTAATAAAAGGTTAACAGAACCTAAGCCTTATTGAAGAGCAGGAAACAGGTGCTGTGTATTAGCAAAGCAGCTCTTTTCACATTCGGGTATTAAATCCTTAGCACAAAGCGCCCTGTGTCACAGAATCATAAACAGCATAAGATGAAATAGCGAGCGAAGACGTGCGGGGAATGTTAATGAAGGAAAGAGATTTCGAAAAGAGAAGCATTTCAGAGAAACTGATGGATAAAGTAAAATGTGCGCATAGTCAACGAACAAAATAAAAAAAAAAACCTTAAAAGAAAAAGCACACAAGGCAATGCAGAAAAAAACTATTTTGGAGTGCAGGCACAGAGCTTTACACACTTCTACCTTAAAACATTTAATGGTTATTTGTATTGAAGAAAAAAAAAATAGTTGCAAGTTGAATCCAGTTGGAAAGCTACAATATCTAGCTTTTAAAAGAATGTCCTAAATAAACTGTGGGTTTGTTTTTAAAAAGGGTTCTACAGCAGGGTTACATTTAATATAAAAATTACTGTCTAATCAATTCAAGTCAAGTAAAAATGAGTGTCTAATGAGTGTAAGCTGTTCCGCTGTCTCAGTGCAGATATCTGAATATCCGTATTTAACCACAGCTCGGAGAAAGATGGTTTTTCTATAGTGCAGGGCAGCTGGAATGGATTTGAAGTACAACAATAGTGTTGAAGATCTATATCTGCATGATCATTTCCCTCTGCAACTTCTAGTCAACACCTAAACCCTTTGACAGCGAGAGCGATCGAAGATGGCAGCGA
This sequence comes from Silurus meridionalis, assembly GCF_014805685.1. NCBI lineage: Eukaryota > Metazoa > Chordata > Actinopteri > Siluriformes > Siluridae > Silurus > Silurus meridionalis. The sequence goes on from NC_060890.1 coordinate 20,061,245, forward strand.
TTGCGTCTTACAGGATTTTCATTTAGAAAGGAAATAACACATGGAGAGCATTCAGAGCTTTGACCGCATATTCAACTTTTGGGTTTACAGTATTATATTATCATCTAGGGAGCATTCCCAAACTGAAAATTCCTACAAAGAAGTAAAAAGCTCTATAAATTAAAAACGCAACCAATTCCAGCAAAAGCATTTTCAAACCCACTCATCGAGGTTAATGACTAAATAAATGTTTTGCCTTTAACTATAAAATGTTGCTATACTTCTAGAGTAATAAACTTACTAATGCAGTGTCGCATGCACTAGTCCGGACTGCTAATGTATGATAAGGAAAATGACACTTCCTTTTGCAGTCTGACGTTCCTGACACGCATCGCATACCGTAGGATTAATGCACTTCTTGTAATTCTTCACTTTTCTTTAAAAACAAAACCATACATAAAGCTCTGCCACTGTATAAATGACAAGTCGGAACTCGTATATGAAATTAACGTGAGCCAAAAACTGCACGAGTTGGACATTTCAATTTAAATACATGTACTTTGTAAATCTGTACCACATGCCTATATGCAAAGAAATATTTTAAGGAGGAGGAAAAACTAAGAGAAGTGCAAGACAGGTTCAGGGATGTGTTCCTGCTGGTGCTGTAGTACAGTGGCATCTGTTTGTACTACTAATGAGTCAATACTGAGGAGAGTGTAAGTCATTGACCTGTGCTGTAATCTCAGCCAATGCATCCTCCTCTGCTCTTACAATCCCTCTGCTAATCTCTGCATATCCAGTACGAATCAGTCTGACGCATTCATCGGAAGCTGGGATCGGTTCTTCACGCAGTCCTGCTGTCTTTTGTTACTTGGAACCTGATCGTTCTGCTCTGATCTACCCAATGGTGAGAGTATAAGCACATGCATGCTGATTCTTCAGGGAATGAAAAGAACTACTGGCCAAGCATGAGTGACAGCTGAGGACAGCCTCAGATCATTTTGCATAATGGAGTCCAATAATTCAAGGCCAGGAAGTGAAATTCGATTTCTCCTGTCTGTTGTCACTTGGTCTACATTATGAGACGGAACAAGGTTGATTTCTTTAAAATATTTTAATACAATACACTTGACTAAGCTTCATCCTTTTTGATCTTTGTGTCAACATACCTTTCATCTTTGTTCGTACAGCAGAACCTTTGTGCAAAAACGAACGCATTAAACGCACGTCTTTTTCCCCAATAATCACTGTGGAACCATAGCACTAAAAAAAACAGACTAGTTCTGTAAAAAAAATTACAATACTAAAGTGTGAAAATATGTCCAATTGCTAGTGGCTTTAAGATGCTAGTCCAAGAGCTATTTAAAGGGAAAAGGCACAATACAAAACATGACATCTGCACAGACCAAAAAGTCACTTAATGCAAGCTGAATTCACAACTAGACCATACAACATAGGGCTTTTGTGCTCTAGAACAGTGGGTCAATTGGTACCAGGCCGCACAGAAAGAATGCATAACTTACATTATTTCCGTTTTATTTATTATCTGATTCTGAACAATGTTTTATTTTGGAAAATGACCGGATTCTCTCCTCCACATCTGTCTATGACTCACTCTTGATGCATGTCATGATGCCTCGGTCACATGTCTTACCTCCATCCTCTACCTTCTTAAAGGGGCTCCGTCCGCTAACACACAAGAAAAATGAACAACAAACACAGTGGATTCATGTTTATTATTAGATTTTGAAAATACCAGTTTTTATGGTCATATTTTATTTTGTTGTATTTATCCACCACACCTTAAAGGCCGGTCTGTGAAAATATTGTCCGACATTAAACCGGTCCGTGGCACAAAAAAGTTTGGGGGCCGCTGCTCTAGAGGCAATACAAACAGCTAGAAACAATTCTTAAGAATATTAGGAAGCCTTGAGTTTGAATATGAATAGTGAATAGAATTGAGCACTAAAGCTTTTAACACAAACAATTTATGTGTGAAGAAACATAACCCAAGCAAAGTTTTACTCATTGAGCATCATGTACTACATATAATCTCTAGGCATTGGTAGCCTACTACTAGTTACTAGCGGTAAAGTGCTTTAGCCTGGTCACCTGCAGTGTTTCCTCATTTCATGTGTCTGCATTAAAATCAATAGATTTCTGCAAACAGTTCCACAATTTTTTTTTTTTTACGATTTTCTAGTTTGGACCATTGAAAACACGACTCCACTTAAAGGTTTTACCTCATTCGCCGTTTGTATGAAAGCCAAAAAGAATGCTTTTTTTGTTGTTGTTTGTTTTTAAAGAAACACTGATGACCCAGCGTCAATCTTGGCATGCCCTTCGCAGTTCTGCATTATTAAGCATGCATTATTACTGCTGCTGACCTGGCGGTTAGCTTGTGGTCTGTAATTTATTTAAGATCTTATTTGCAATTTGATTTCGCTTTGTTCTATAAACACACTATTGTGCAGAGGCACCAGAATAGAAATACCCAGTGTATTTCTTCTAAATCCACCACTCCGGCAGTACAGACCCTTCTCTTAACAGGAGCGTTGATAAAACCTCAGTGTAAATTTAAATTTCATCAGTCCATGTGTATAAATCCTTGTGTCCGACAGCAAACCTTAGCAAGTAGAAAGTAGTTCCTGGAGATATTGGTGTTTTCCACATTGTTCCTTCTTAATAGCTCAATACGTAGCTTTTAATGTTATTCTGCTCGCATGCTCATGTGCACATTTTAGAATTGCCTGTGTGTTTTGTATTAAGCCCCTCGAACGTGCGAGTGTGTACAGACACAAGTACCTACCTACTGGAGGTTTCATGGCACTCAAGAGTACAATAACCGTGCAATACAATAACCCTGCATCACCTGGCAGCTAGTTATACAAAGAAATGTCAACGTGTGCAAATGAAATCACCCCGTTTTTGTAAAGCATGGCCTTGCTTTGGGGAAAGGTCATTCCCATGAGCTATAATGGCGAGAACAAGCTGGGGGAAAAAATGACGGATATGAACGTTTGATAAGTGGAACAAAATGCTGAGGACATGAGAATAAATCCCTGGACCCCACATCACCTCCTTCTACAAGACTTTTTTCGGTGATAGCGTGCAATCCACGAGGACATGAAGCATTAATATTACATGACTGAAGGTTGCACCAAATGGTCTCTTTAAGAAGACGAGCTGGGAGTTAGAATATAAACGTTGTTTGCTGTTACACGATTTTCTAAGAAATCACTAAGGTCTACATACACACTTAAACAGGCTTTGGGATGAAGTGTATAGCAGGGGTTATTAGTCTCTCTCTCTCTCTGACTGGGAGATGTATGTATTCTGTCTGAATAGCCTCCCATTAGCAGTAGTTGTCAAGGCTATGAAAGCGGGTTTGGCTTAAACCTCTGGGTGGCCCTCACATCTCCCCCGTGTCTCGCCAACTCAGACACACAAACCAGGAAGTAAAAAGTCAGTGAGAAGCAAGAAAAGATAAAAAAAAAAAACATTTGTATTCACTGACTGTAGTGCTCTGGGTCACAGTGTCTTGCAAGCCATGGGCATATAGACAGAAGTTAGACATGTGACCACAACCCAAACTACTGTAAAGTGTACTTTGCAAAGTCTCGGGACACACACACACACACATCCACAAAACCTCCAACCAGATGACACAAACTCTATTATGGACAAACAAGAACACAGAGAAAAGATGACAGACAAAAACAAGTGGAAAAGGTAGGGGCAGTAGTGTGTGTGTGAATGGAGAGATGGACATGCCACCTGTGTTTTGAAGGCGAGAACAAGAATAAACAGGCAGAGCAAATACACAGGCGGGCGGATGAAAATGTATGGGGAGCCGGAGTTAATTTAGCACCTCGGAAGACAAGCTTTCATTCTGAGGTCTAAAAAAAAAAAATGAACAGGACACGATGACTCAGAGCCGTGCTGACAGATCTGGTCTTCTTGCAGCACAAAAACCCCACGTGATGTAACAGTCTAGCAGCGTGCAGTCACCGGCTAACGGAATACATCCCTCCTGCACTGCTGGGCTACAGCCAGACGAGCGTGTATTAAAGTGGTCTAAAAATTGAGCACAACATTCAGTTGGTTCAAATGATGCATTATCCGGCGTCTTCCAGCACCCTGCATCTGGCATAGACAGTAGCAGGAACAATGATAAAATCAAAGTCGCTCTGTATTAAGTAAGTTTGCTAGCGATGTAACCGAATAAAAATACATTATTCAGAATTAATAGATAATAGTTTCATAACAAATACAGATACTGTTTTTTTTGTTTTGGTTTCCCCAGAAAGGTTCATTAAAGATCCAGATAAGATTGGAAAAGAATGTATCAGGACTGTGATTGCAAGAAACACAGCAAAAAAAAAAAAAAAAAAAATTCTAATGGGACCATGTACCACACATTTACAGCATTCAGTAATAATATATAAAAAATATAAGTGATGTTAGTAAGTTACAATACATTAGACTACTAGCTTGTTTAGCTACTAAACTAAAAATAGGAGCTGTGCAATTAGAACAGCCATGCACACATTACTTCTTAAAGCATTTATTAAAATTAGTGATGTAGCTGAGTCTGAGAAACTACCAGAGCCAGAACTCACCTAGAGTGCTTTTTATCCACTACAACATTTGTAACCCATTTTATAATTCAATGCAAATGTATATATGGATATTTATAACCCTAAATATACAATAACCCAGCCATTAGGGCTGCACAAGCCAGTGCACTCTTAGTGCCGGTCTTAAGCCCGTATAAATGGGGAGGGTTGCGTTAGGAAGGGAATCCATTGTAAAATGTGCCAAATCAAATATATGGATTACAAAACTAAATTTCATATCGGATCGGGCGAGGCCCGGGTTACCAACAACCACCACAGGTATTGTTAACCAACAGGGTACCGGTGGAAATTGGGCTACTGTTGGTCGAAGGAGGAGGAGGAGAGGAGGAAGACGTCTACAGAGACGGCAGGGAAAGGAGCGGTGTAGGAGAGTGGAGGTCCGGGTTGATACTTTAAATGTTGGTACTATGACTGGTAAAGGGAGAGAGGTAGCTGATATGATGGAGAGGAGAAAGGTAGATATGTTGTGTGTTCAGGAGGCCAGGAACATTGGAGGTGGGTTTAAACTGTTCTATCATGGTGTGGATGGAAAGAGAAATGGTTTAGGGGTGTTCTGAAGGAAGAGTACAGTGAGAGTGTAGAGGAGGTAAAGTGAGTTTCTGATAGAGTGATGAACATAAAGCTGGAAGTAGAAGACGTGATGATAAATGTCATCAGTGCTTATGCTCCACAAGTGGGATGTGAGATGGAGGAGAAGAAAAAATTCTAAAGTGATTTAGATGAAGTGGTAGATGCTGTACCTAGAAATGAACGATTGGTGATTGGGGCAGACTTGAATGGGCATGTACGTAGGTGAAGGGAACAGAGGTGATGAGGAGGTGATGGGTAGGTATGGCCTTAAGGAGAGGAATGTGGACAGGCAGATGGTGGTAGATTTTGCTAAAAGGATGAAAAAGGCAGTGATGAATATGTATTTTAAGAAGAAGGAGGATCATAGGGTGACGTATAAGAGTGGAGGAAGGTGCACACAGGTGGACTATGTTCTATGCAGGAGATGCAATCTGAAGGAAATTAAAGACTGTATGGTGTTAGCAAGGGACAGTGTAGCTAGACAGCATTGGATGGTGGTCTGTAGGATGGTTTTGAAGGTGAAGAAGAGAAGGAGAGTGAGGACTCAAAGAAGAATAAGATGGTGGAAACTGATGGAGGAAGAATGTAGTGAGAGATTCAGGGAAGAGGTCAGACAGGGGCTCGGTGGTGGTGAAGAGGTGCTGGATGATTGGGCAACTAATGCAGAAGCGATTAGGGAGACAGCTAGAAAAGTACTTGGTGTGACATCTGGAAAATGAAAGGAAGACAAAGAGACATGGTGGTGGAATAAGAAAGTGCAGGAGAGCACAAGATGAAAGAGGTTGTCAAAACAGAAGTGGGATCGACAGAGCGATAAGAAAAGTAGGCAAAAAAATTACAAGGAGATGCGACAGCAGATAAAGAGGGATGTGGCGAAAGCCAAGGAAATGGCATATGAGGAGCTGTATGAGAAGTTGGACACTAAGGAAGGAGAAAAGGATTTATACTGATTGGCCAGGCAGAGGGACCGAGCTGGTAAGGATGTGCTGCAAGTTAGAGCAATAAAGAATGGAGATGGAAATGTGTTGACTAGTGAGGGGAGTGTGTTGAGAAAAAGGACGGAGTATTTTTAGCAGCTGATGAACGAGGCAAATGAGAGAGAGAGAGAGAGAGAGAGAGAGAGAGAGAGAGAGAGAGAGAGAAGGTTGGATGGTGTGGAGATAGTGAAGCAGGAAGTGGGTAGGATTATTAAGGAGGAAGTAAAAAGCAGCAATTAAGAGAATGAAGGGTGGAAAGTCGGTTGGACCAGATGACATACCGGTAGAAGCATGGAGATGTTTAGGAGAGATGCAGTGGAGTTTTTAACAGGACTGTTTAACAGGATTTTGGAAGGTGAGAGGATGCCTGAGGAATGGAGAAGGAGTGTGCTGGTACCGATCTTTAAGAATAAGGGAGATGTGCAGACCTGCAGTAACTACATTTACTATTAAGTTGATCAGTCACACCATGAAGTTATGGGAAAGAGTAGTGGAAGCCAGGCTGAGAGAAGAGGTGGCCATCTGTAAGCAACAGTATGGTTTAATGCCGAGGAAGAGCACCACAGACGCCTTATTCGCTTTGAGAATGTTGATGGAGAAGTATAGAGAAGTTCAGAAGGAGTTGCATTGTGTGTGTGTGTGTGTGTGTGTGTGTGTGGATTTAGAGAAAGCGTACGACAGGCTGCTAAGGGAGAAGTTGTGGTATTAGTATGAGGAAGTGAGGTGTGTCAGAGAAGTATGTGAGGGTGGTGCAGGACATGTATGAGGACAGTGTGACAGCAGTAAAGTGTGCAGTAGGAACAACAGTCTGGTTCAAAGTATAGGTGGAACTGCATCAAGGATCTGCTCTGAGCCCTTTCCTGTTAGCAGTGGTGATGGACAGGTTGACAAATGAGGTCAGACAGGAGTCTTCATGGACTACGATATGTGCAGATGATATTGTGATCTTGAGCAATCACACTCATTCAACATTCAGGCCCAGTTGCTGCTATAATAATCTTCACTCTACTGATAAGATTTTCACTAGATTTTGGAGCATGTTATAGGAATTTGTGCACATTCTGACACAAAAGCATCAGTAAGGCAGGAAGTGATGCTGCTGATCATGTTTTTATGGCTGTCTGTTTAAGCAGGTTTAAGGCCTCTAAGTTGCAGTGAAGGGAAATCTTAACACAAGAATGTGGTATCACATCAAGAAAGGCCCACACCTGGCACTAATGGTCAGACCTTTGACCATACAGTGTACACAGACACAGAAAGAGGCATCACATTGCCAAGCACCCCTACTAACACAACTATAATGTAATGCATGTCTAGTGTTCTGCAGCAGAAGGGTGTATGTAAATCACACTGGGTTGTTACAGATAAAATGGTTTCTCAAGGGTTCTTTGCATACTTAAATGGCTCTTAGCTTCTCAAAGTCTATTTGAAATCCTCTTTAATAGAAAACCTTTCTGTTGTAGGGTTTTACATAAACAATATAAACTATGAGCAGTTTCCTCTAACAAGAACATCAATTTTTGTCTGTACTCTTTGCTTTTTGTCAAAACCCGTACGATGTAAATCCAAGAAAAGTTGGTCAATTCTGTCAATTTATTTCTTCAAATATATAGTATAGCTAAGCTCTAATACTTCCACAAAATCAGTTTGTTTGTGCGTCTGGCAATTTTTCGCTGTTATGTCTTCCCAGGGAGTTTTGTCTTCCCATTGTGACTTCGGTCTTGCTCTGTCTGCATTTCTGTGAAGCTGCCTGGTGATGAAGTCCATTGTTAAAGCCTGCTATACAAATGCAATTTATCTGAACGGAATTAAAATTACAAAACTATACAGGTCACATGGTAACAGTAAAAGTCTTCGAATAAGAAGATAGATACTTTTTTCTTCTTCACATACTGTACAGAATCACAGCAAAACCTTTATGCTTGCCTATAGGTTTTTGTACTGCATGATCCATGAACAGCGATTCCACATAATTACAGAAATGACAAAACTCTTTCCTCAGTGGGAAAGATAAGAGTAACTCTGAAACTAACAAATTACCCAGACATAGAGATTTCTTAAAAAACCGAGCTATACATTCACATTCTTGCATAAATGGTTGTTGACAATCTGAATGACCATCTGTAAACTTCCATTACGAGCTGCCATCGTTAAACCACTGCTTTTTTTTTTTTTTTTAAAAAAAAAAAAAAAAAAAAAAAAAAACATGGAAATGGACATTCCTGGCTTCCAAATCAATTTAGAAAAGACAGAAGGTAAAGAAGTCAATTTCTGGCACTGATTAAGACAAAGTGGACACCATAATCTGCAGTCCAAAGAATAGAAAAAAAAGTGTTGCATCTCTAAGATGGATTGAAAAACAAGATCACTCAACGTGCTGCTTGCAGAGAAACTCAGTTGGGTGATTAATGACAGCTTTCAGGTGTTAATAGAACCGTGTCAGAAATCACAGCTCTATTCTGAGAGCTTTTCTTCACTGCTTGGAGACGGTCTTCGCAAAGGAAGAGCCGACACTGGCCTGATGATGATAATGTGATGAAGATGCAATGGCAAGTGATTGCAATAAGCTTTAGCACATGTTTAGTGAAGCCTTGTCAATTTCCAAACTAATTACTATCGCCAATCGCTTGCAAATAACAGCCACATGACAAACACGTGGTGTGTGGTGTAAGATTTCACCTTTAATAAAAATAAAAAAGTGATCAGATTGTTAATCGCCAAATCTATTAACCGTAAATGTTCACCTGACGCACCTTGTTTCATCATCACATTATCATCTTTAAAATCCTCAGTGTGAAGGTCGTCTCTGATGTGTCTGGTGATGATAAACTCCTGGAATAGAGCCGTTAACGGCCGTAGACAGCATGGAGACGAGGAAACGGAGAAGCAGCGCAGCAATCTCAGAAATCTCTCATGATTGAAGTAAAGGATGTCATGGCACATGCTCCAAAATTGAAACATGGTCCAGGATAAATGTCTCCAGGTTGTTTACTGTTTGTGTCTTTGAATCCTCCTACTTGTGAGTCACTGTAAAAATTCCTTTTTCAAGGAAAAAAAATAAAAATAATAATTCTAAAAAAATATATTTTTTTTAAAAAGTGCATATAGTGACATATTCTGAGATGCTTTTCAGCTCACTGCAATTATAACGAGTGGGTATTTACATTTTATTTCAGCTAGAACCAGTCTGAACATTCTCGTCTGAACTCAGCAGTTTTCTGAAATCTTGTACCAACGTCCATTCATTTTGTTCAGCAGCTAAAACGTGGCAAAAATTAGGTCATGCAGCAGAACAATGATCCGAAGCACACCAGCAAATCCACAACAGAATGTGTAAAAAGGAGCAGAATTATGGTGTTTCCCAGTCAAAGTTCTGACTTCAGCCTGACTGTAAATGCTGTGGCAGGACCTTAACAGAGCTGTGCATGAATAAATGCCAGCAAACATCAAAGAACTAAAGCAGAAAAGAAAAGTGAAACAAAATTCATCAACAATAACCTGAGAGACTGAAAGTCATACAGAACACCAGGACTTTAAGTTATGCTGCTAGAGGTGCTGCACACATGGTTTCTCAATTTTTGCTTGATTTTTTGCAAAACTAAATAATGGCACGATGTAATGTACCATGTTTTCTTGAGAATGTATTTACCTTTAAGACATGCTAAACACCTGATTTTTTAAATTAATTTATTATATCCTGATACGTAAAACCATAGAATTCTAAGACTGTGTAAAGAAATCCCCGCTTTACCGTGGCTCGGATCTGGCGCCCCCGGTTTATCGCGGAATTGCATTTGCCACATAACTAATTTGTTTGGCTACAGTAAACGGGGTATTACTGTATTTGCATTTCACATGACTGTATAGTGCATAAACACACAGACAGTCCAGTTTCATTTTTCTGTGATTATTAATGCACAAAAAAAAAAACCCAGTCAGGTTTGAGGACAATAAGCCAAACAAAAAAAAAAAAAAACTTGAACTTTACCATGTTTGCCTATGGGGATGACAAACCAGGAAATTACAAGCAATTAAAACAAAGTTCATTATACTACAGCCATTATTCTTCAGCTGAAAGAGAAAAGAGACTGACAGTGAAAGAGACTAAATATATAGTGAGAACATTTTAAGAAAAATGAAACACCTTGAATAAAGTGTCTCAAAGAGAGAAATGTTTTTCTGTAAAACAGTCAGTGAAAATGGTTCATTTTAATGGTAAAGGACTAGTGTGAAAAGAGAATTTAGAAAATGTGAAAGTGTTACAGTAAGGCATGTCAAAGTAATGTGTATAAAGTCAAGCACCTCCATCAAGGTTTTACTTGAAGGTGAATGACTCAGAGAATTAAATAAAAGGTGCACCAAGCTGAGCTACATATTAAAGAGTTAAGCAATAATGTACAAAATAAAAATAAAAAAATCTATTCCTTAATTAAATAACTGAAACAATGTGAATAGTGATGTGACGTGAAATCTATGAGTGATCCTTAATATTAGTTTAAGAAAGAAAGGAGAATAAAAAACGTCTTATTTTATAGCACTTTTAAAGAGAATATGACATCAAAATCAAATCAAAACATTTTTCTCTCCACATTCTGAACGATTTATTCGGCAGGTGTGCTCTGGTTTTATCTATCAGGATTGGACTGGAAGGAAACTTGCTTGAAACAAAACTGGGAATTGAGTAGGAAGTTGGATGTGTGTGTACATGTTTTTGTCCCATGACTGAAGCCATATTTATTTAAGTCTGCATGAGTCGGCAATAACGCATTACTGTAACACAGTTACTTTTGACAGTAACTGATACTGTAAAGCACTATGGGCGTGTCTCCGTTTATTCAGGTCTGTGCGGCAGTAACTGCGAGTCGAGGCGAGAGCAAGACGAGTTTCTCAAAGTGGAAATATGCTCATTATTTCACTTTGGTTGTGCATAAATACAAAAACGTTTTAGTCAAATGTAAGCTGTGTCTTTCTGGTTCGAAGGTCATGTCTACTGCGATAAACAGCAACTCCAATCTGTTGAAGCTCTTCCAGAAACTCCACACCTCGACGAAGCTGGAAGCTAGAAGCTAACCCGGTGTTCTGTTCTACATTGTTGATAGTTTTCATACTTCAGCTGTGAAAGGAACATTTTTAAGAGCTCAACACAACAGCTTTTATGATGCAGAAGCCACTTTAGTTTTTGATTCTGAATATATTTTGTTATTGATTTCAGAAATCTTGTGATATATTCAGTTTGTGCTGTCTGACTTAAATAAAATAGTGCTTAAAAATGACTGTGTTTAAGTCAGTTTTGTGTTTTACATTAAAGAAAGTTCTTTACAAAAAGTAACTAAAAAGTTACTTTTAACAGTCACGCATTACTTTTTGGTGTAAGTAACTAGTAACTGAAACTAGTTCCTATTCCTTAGTAACTAGCGCAACACTGCCTGCTAGTAACAAAGGCGGGGTCAACTGTTCAAGTCGATGTTTGTGCTCAAAAGCATCTCAAACACATGTTCAAAAAAAATATATAGATATTAATTCTAATGTGGACAAAAGAAATTAGTCTTCTTAGTAATGAACCATGCAAAATCTGATAAATTGCTAATCTAAGAAGTCAGTTTTAATTTTAGGGTTCTTGAATATATGTAAAATCTCAAAAAGTACCTAAATGGCTATGAAGAATACGACTCCAGGTGGCTCCGTGCTAAAAATGTAAACCTTTTATAATGCTAACATACACCGATCAGGCATAACATTATGATCACCTGCCTAATATTGTGTTGGTCCCCCTTTTGCTGTCAAAACAGTCCTGAAAATTAACAGCATTAACTTCTTCAGCAATTTGAGCTACGGGAGCTCGTCTGTTGGATCAAACCACACAAGCTGGCCTTTGCTCCCCACACCGTTCACCACTGTTCCTTCCTTGGAGCACTTTTAAAAAAGATACTGACCACTGCAGACCAGGAACATCCCACAAGAGCTGCGGTTTTGGAGATGCTCTGACCTCTGACATCACAATTTGGCCCTCGTCAAACTCACTCAGATCTTTACGTTTGCCAATTTCTCCTGCTTCTAACATCAACTTTGAGTACAAAATGTTTACATGTTGCATAATATATCCCACCCAATAACAGGTGCCATGATGAAGAGATAATCAGTGTTCTACCTGGTTGGTGTATGTAAAATCTCAAAAGTACCCGAGATCACTATGGAGAAAATCCCAAACGCAGAGGGAAAGATGACTTGATGCTAAAATAAGTATCAGTGCACAAAGACAAATCATTTCAATACATAATATTTATAAAGAAGGTTAGACTAAGTAACAGTGCTCAGAAACAAGCTTTTCCATAGGGTCAAAAGGATTCATGTTTGTTCTGACCACTGCTTCATCTGAGGAAGCAGGAAAGAAAATATTTCAGGTGTTGCCTGTAACGCTGAGTCACCATTTCAAAATTTTGACTAAACCAAAAACGTTGGTACCGCTGACATCAGCCCTACCCTGCTACTGATTAAATGCCTAATTATAGAACCAAAGTGGTACTTTAGAAAAGCACAGCATGTTCTGCTGGAACCAACAAAGCTAAAACATCACACTGTGCTCTCAAAACCCATATGGACCGCTTCAAGGAGCAACAGCATACGAAATCGCACGAGAACCTGCTCCCATGTGTTCATCCGGCTCACAGCTCAACGAGAGAGAGGCATTCACATAATAAAACAAAGTGTGAGCATGCAGCGTGGGGGATCAGTAAGGCTGGAGAATGTGAGGTATTTATAATTCATGCCATTGTTTTGTGTAGCCCCTGCACATCTGATAGCGCTGGTGCGGAGGCCGCCATTAGCATCCACAAGAAAAAAAAAAAAAGAAAACAAACAAACAAAAAAAAAAAAAGAACAAATTCAGTGTGTGCATGGAGGGAAACACAAAACAGTTGCCCACTTCTAAGAGCTGTTTCTAAGCAACAGAAGGGATGAGAGAGGGAAATAAAAAAGAAAGAGAAAGAGGGGTTTTAATCTTGGGATATTTTTACAAGTTATTCTTAAAATTCCCAGATTTGTCATGCCCCCATTGCTCCCACATATTGGAATGAGATGTTAATGGAGCTTTATAATATCCTGTACATATTTACACTTACACTTTAAACATCGATAACCGTAGTCCTGAGGACTTACTGCATTAAAAGCCTTAACCATAAACAAAACCCACGAAAGGGCAGCGATGACGAAACAGAAAACGCAGAGGCCTGGTGCTGGACACAAGCCGCACTCACTTGTTCTGCATCATGTTCATGATGACCCAGTCAGTAGGGTAGACGTTCTTCCCGATGAGGTCTTTGAACATGATAAATGTTTCCATTAAGAAGTCCTGTAAAGGAAAGGAGGGAGAGTGTGAGATGAAACAACGCTCTATAACAGCCTGCACTAAAGGCTACACACACATACACACAGTATATAAACCTGAGACCACATCGATTTGAAATTGCCCTTTTTAAACCTCATTGTAAAATGAGTTTAATACTTGTTGGGAAGAACCTTCAACTTCTGGTGTTTGAAGTGCTAAAGTCAAAAGAGACCAGCAGTGTGTATTTAGTGTAATTCACTCATTGAAAGCTTTTATAGCTAAAACCTGAAAGACAAACACACATCCATGTGGTGAGGAGTAAAGTCACAGTTACTAAGAAAAGAAATACTAATAATAAATGCTGCTTTTTTTGCACCAATCAAACAGCTAATTAAAAACAATTATATATTCCTAATTCATTGTAAAGCCTATATAATAGTCAAGTCAAGTTTATTTCTATAGCGCTTTTCACAACAGACATTGTCTCAAAGCAGCTTTACAGGATTTAACAGTTAAGGTGAACGATGTGTATTAATCCCTGATGAGCAGCCGTGGCGACTGTGGCAAGGAAAAACTCCCTTAGATGTTATGAGGAAGAAACCTTGAGAGGAACCTCAAAAGGGGAACCCATCCTCATTTGGGTGACATCAAGAGTATGATTATAAATCTTTAAACAATACAGAACACTGGAGAGTGAGAACTAATATGATTACTGACATGTAAGATTATGAGTGATGTTCTTTCTACAGTCTTTTACAGTCATTTGAGGTTATGGAACATGGAACCAGGAGCTACTGAGCAACTCATAAAAAGGTTTGGCAATAATACAGTCGTTCCCCCTGTTTATCGCGGTAGTTTAGTGCCAAAACCGATTGCGAAAAACGAATTTTCACGATAAACGGACGCCACCCCAAAAATGCCTTTTTTAAAAATTGTTAATTCATCCTCCAACACTCTTTAAACACACACAAAAAAACATTTGCAAGAATATAAAAAGATGAATGTTAAATTCGTCTAAATTTCTGTAAATTCGTACAAATGTCACATTTATAGTGAGTGCTGTACGGTGCAGTACAGTAGTGTAGCCTATGCATAGTTTCTCTGGTTGTTTATTGGTTGAAGTGTCCTATGATGTCAAAAAAGAGACCGAGTTAAAGATACACGTCACTGCGTTCTTTATTTTCATTGGCTGAATCTGGTGATGCGTGTCTTTAATTCCAACATTGTTACGTTGAAGGGTACAACAACCGATAAATAAGCGGAAACCTACGGTTTCTTGTGATGCTACTCATTTCTTATGATGAACCGAAATCGAGACCAGTCGCGATACTAAATAGTTATGTGCCAAATTGAAAAAGGCGATAAAGGGTGACTGCGAGATTCAAACCTCGATGAACTGAGGGACGACTGTATTTCCAGTAAAATAGTATTCAGTTAATGTACTTTCAACGAGGTTAAGAACACATCTCAAAACATCGATCCCCCATCATACACAACACTTCCAGCTATCTAGAAACAAGAGTATAATGGTGCAGCTTGGTACGGTAATGTATGATCAGATTTCTGGATTTAAAATTATCATTTTAAAGGCACATTTTTAAAAAAGTCATGATAATGCTGTGTACTGGAACTCTCTTGAGGATTTGCTTTTGATTTTACATTGCATTTTTTGACACAGAAGAAGCAGCTCTACTTATTCTGCTTTAGGAAGTACAGAGTGAAGAGTAAAAAAGAAAAAAGGCAATATATTAGACGTTTCCTAGAGGGAAAGATAAGCTATAAATGCGACATGTATCTAGAACAAAACAAGACATACTGATGATTGCATCCTGTGGCCTCAAGTCCACTGCACAGTTATGTTCTTGCTCTACAACCAACATGTTCTACAGTGACAAGTATATTGTTGTGTAATAAATTTACTACAAATAAATGCTGCCTCATTCTTTGTGTCATCAAACTTTCTTTTCCAAACATTGAGCTGAATTAGTTTCAAAGATATTGATTTTGTTTGTCCAGAGTCCTGATTTATCTAAAAGCTTATATACATATAAAAGTGTTTCTTTTTTCATCGTTGAAGAAGAGTGGAGATGGAATGAAGATGACTGAGATGCAGGTTATTGCTGTATTGTCTTCTGTGAAACATTCGATCGTGCTGCTTTCAGGTCGTCCTGCAACTGCTTTGAGTGCCTGATGCATTTGCGTCCTCTTGTGTTACACCAAATTCCACCCATAAACATCTTTTTTTGTCTTATAAATAAATTATTTACTTTTTTAAAATGGATATATGCAATGGCAGGTAATTGGTATGTTACAGGTATTGGTATGTCTGCTTTCATTTTCATCGTTTGTCTTATCAAGAGGTGGCAGTAGCATGTATTTGCAATTTAAACTAATAAGAAATAAAAGAGAATACACAAATGACAATAAAATGCACTATATGGACAAAAGTATTGGCCCACCTGACTTTTTCAGTCTTATCTAAAATTGTTGAAAACCACAGTTCGAGGTACACAACTGTAAAGGATGACTCTGGATACAGAAGCATTATATTTTCCCTTCACTTGAACTTACAGACCCAAACCTGTTTCAGCATGACAACTGCCATGTGCAAGCTCAATGATGAAGTGTCCTGCTATAGAGCTCTGGCCTCAACCCTACTGAACACCTTTGGGATGAATTGAAATGCTGACCTCACCCCAGACCTCCTCACCTCACCTACATCAGTACCTGATTTTTCGAACGCTCTTGTGGCTGAATGAGCGCAAATCTCCACAAGCACACTCCTGCGAAGATCTTCCCGGAAGAGTGGAAGTTATTTCAACAGTCAATGTGGAATGAGACGTGTCAAAAAGCGCACACAAATCTTTCAATCAGTGTCCACAACATTTGTTCATATAGTGTACATTTTGACATGCTATATTTGTTATTCGATTCGAATATGACCGAATATAATTCCGTATCAACTACCATTTTCACACCACTGTCGAGTATCTGAATGACTTTAAACGGTCTGCCAACTACTTTAAACGTTCTGCTATACGTTTTCATTCCAGTGTCGCGTTTCACAGAACAGGGTCCAAGATTGAGAAATAATGCACAGCTGAGCAGAAGAGAAATGCCCTTGAGAGCGTCGTTTGGTTCGGATTCCTTTCTCTCGCACTGATTTGCTCGAATGAACAGCCGCTAAGCAAATACTTTTAATCAGAGATTAAACTAGAGCCAGCAGTGTTGGACACGCAGCAAAAACTATATTCAATAACATCCGATAGAGCCGAACTTTGAGTAGTCAATTATCAAGTTGCCTTTGTGCAATAAAAAAAAAAATAAACACAACTCACCACCACATCTGTTCTCATCTTTCCGAAGGTGTTGATCAGGTGAGTATAATGATAGTCGTCCATCTGTCGGAGTGTAGCCGTCATACTTGCCACAAAGCTGCCCTGTAGATAAAAAGTGGAAGAGAAGGAGAGAAGAGGGAGAGAGAGAGAGAGAGAGAGCTCATTAAGAGGCAGACGAATGTCTTACACTGAAAGTGCTGGTACAAGCAATAATCTACTACAAAAAGCACTGCCTGTCAAGAACACAATCAGGCCCAGTGCTCACCAATCTGTACAGTACATGACAAATCTTTAAAGACACACTCTTTCAGAGCATCACACTCCCTCATCCAAACAATTAAAGTTTGATTCTTGTCTCAGAGCAGCAATAATGCTGTATGTTCATAAGTCTTGCTGAACAGCTGCCTCAGTGGACAGAGGACTTTAATTAGCCAGGGACAGTACAGTGAAGGTAATAACGTGAAACAAACAAATGCAGGAACCAAAACACCGGGTTATTCAGCATTCACAATTATCTCCACATACTATTTCAGTAAGCCGACTAATGAGCGGAGGAAGGAAATTGCCTATGGCAACTGTGATTTCACTTCTGCAGTAAATAACTGATAAAAGTTGCACAGGATAAACTTTCTTGCTCTCAGAAAGCATACATGTCCAGGCCTTATCGAAGATGTAAAAGAAGCTGAACAAAAAGGAGAAGGATGAGGTGGAGAGAAGGTGAGGAGGAGGCTATCACTCCTCTATTGGGTTTAATTAATGCAGGAGGCTGCACCCGATGGGCTCGTAATGAAAAACTGTTCTTTTCCAAATATTACAGTGGGATGGTGTTATTACATGCTATTAACTGGAGACCAATCAGCATACAGAGCAGCATGGAAATCAGAAACTGAGAAGAGAATTGCAACAATAATGGCTACGCTATTATGAACAGTGGGAATAAAGGTGCGTTATCACCGCAGGTCTCCACTGTGACACATGGAACCATCCACCAGCAAGTAATTGTTCATTACAGCCATTTTCAATAAAGTAAGAATAACCTCTTTCTCTTCTGAACTCACAGAAATTACAGGGCAAATTCTCCCTATTTATAATAGTCAGATGGATAGATGGACAGACAGACAGCTATACAAATCAGACAGAAAGATGGAATGATGGGTAAGATTATGGATTAATTGATTAATTGAAGGATGGATATGAAGAAAAATACGTAGGTTATTAAATCAGCAGACAGACATCAATAGACATACAATCAGACATGGGGATGGAAGAATAGAAAGCAGGCAAGCAGGTGAACGAAGAAAAAGATTCAAGTCAGTCAGACAGACAGATAAACTGACAGCATCTGGATTATTCAAGAAACTGATCTGGTCAGATAAATTATTTTAAAATAAAAAAAATTCAAATAAAAAAAGATACAATTGAAAAAAAATGTTGAAATCCGTCTAGGGTAGAATAATTAAGGTTAATTTTTTTTAAAAAGCAGCGTCGTCGTCGTCCCCACCCCCACGCGCACACACCTTTACATAACACTCCTTTAGTGCTCATCTGTGTCTCATCTCTTCTGTATTTCTGGCAATGACACTGCATACAAAAGATGACAGAACTTTCCAGAGAGGCAAAGAGGCTTTCAGATGCTGACAGCAAGATCTGTAAACCCTAAGCATTATAACTGACAGGGTTGTTATTTTTTGTTCACGGTTCTTCCTGAATTGTTCCGCTTTTGTTCCGTTTGGGAGTGAATCCTGCAGTGATAATTAAGAATGGCCTACATAGCTGAAACACGAGGATATTCCTGCTCTCTCTCCGCTTTTCATCTCATACAAACAAACACACACACACACACAAACACACACACACACGTGAGCTATGATTAAAAATAATAATAATAATAAAATTCCCCTCCATCTGCACAGTGTATTTTAGCAGAACTGGACTCAGGGCCTTCCCTGTACATGGAGGCAGATTTCCCATATGCAGCATTTACTCAGTTTGAATTGTACCCCGTTGTGTTTTCTACTCTGATGTGGTTTGTTTAGGCAGGTGAGAACGCAGCTGTTGAGGGCTGAGATTAAGTGCTGGGAAATCTGGATATCTCGAGCACCAAACAAAAGGTATGGGGGGAAAAAAAACATGAAATGCAAAATGTTAAGACTAAATAATGTGAGAATTCATAATTGAAAAGATAATTGCCGCCATATTCTCCATAACCAATAACCAAGTGCGTTATACTGTTCATTTATTGATTTATTTAGTATCATCATTCTACTGACCAACTGGATTAAAGTGCAAATCCATAACGGCACAAAAACAACCAGCACAAGTGACCAGCTAAGATCTCATTAAGCCATAAATACTATCCACTTAATTAAAGAATTCATCAGCTCTGGGTTTATATCTGAAAGGAAGCAATGGGGTCATGATGTGGTCAAATAGTGAGGATGTAATATTTAATGGGTTTTTTTTTGTTTTGTTTGTTTGTCCTTTGAACAGTGATAAAAAAAAAATCTATATTAAAAAAAAAAAAAAAAAAAAACCCTTTGATATACCATTATATTTAGCCTAAATGTTTAGCCTTTAAACGTTTCTGATCTCACTAATGCTCTTCTTGCTGAAGAAGAAAATCTCCATAGCCATACCATTACATTTAGTGGCAGAAGAGTGGGAGTTATTATAACACTAAAAAGGGACTAAACCTCGAATAGGATGTTTATAAAAATCACATATGGGTAGAGCAGGCAGGTGTCATACTTTTTGAGCTTTTTCATCTCTGCCTCTTGCAAGTGCATCAATAATGCAATACTATTCAAATCCAGTGTATTACAACAATGTACAGCGAGTGATCCGAACTTCACCTGAGAACATTTTGGATTTTGTTTTATTGCCTTATATGTTTCAATCGTTCACCAACCTATTAGGTATCATTTCTTTTGGAATTAGTTTTGAAGACGAGCTCTAAAGTGGGACACTGTAAATCACCAATATCATTAGCTAGCTATCCGAGCCACAGAATACAAACTGACTGTAATTACTGGGCTCTTTATCTGATAGACAGCCACAAACGAGCTCTGCGTGATGGCTCTTAGCAGAAACAAAAGAGGAATAAAATCGTGAGGAAAGAGAGGTTGAGATTCACCACTTTTCTTCATCAGACAGCTGATCTGAACCGCCCGAATGAGTGTTTATGCTGATACAAGAACATATCCGATCAATAGACACATCACATACACCACACACCAAAACTCGCTTATATGCACTGAAAACTATACTATAAACACTATGCTGCATCTCTCCTTTCCTCATCCCTTACTCATTCAACACTACACTCCTTTACACTCATCCCTTACTCATTCAACACTACACTCCTTTACACTCATCCCTTACTCACTAAACACTACACCCTTTATACTCATCCCTTACTCACTAAACACTACACTCCTTTATACACATCCCTTACTCACTAAACACTACACTCCTTTATACACATCCCTTACTCACTAAACACTACACTCCTTTATACACATCCCTTACTCACTAAACACTAAACTCCTTTACACTCATCCCTTACTCACTCAGCACTACACCCTTTACACTCATCCCTTACTCACTAAACACTACACTCCTTTATACTCATCCTTACTCACTCAGCACTACACTCCTTTATACTCGTCCCTTACTCACTCAGCACTACACTCCTTTATACTCATCCCTTACTCACCCAACACTACACTCCTTTATACTCATCCCTTACTCACTCAACACTACACTCCTTTATACTCATCCCTTACTCACCCAACACTACACTCCTTTATACTCATCCCTTACTCACTCAGCACTACACCCTTTATACTCATCCCTTACTCACTCAACACTACACTCCTTTATACTCATCCCTTACTCACCCAACACTACACTCCTTTATACTCATCCCTTACTCACTCAGCACTACACCCTTTATACTCATCTCTTACTCACTCAACACTACACTCCTTTATACTCATCCTTACTCACCCAACACTACACTCCTTTATACTAATCCCTTACTCAACCAACACTACACTCCTTTATACTAATCCCTTACTCACCCAACACTACACTCCTTTATACTCATCCCTTACTCACCCAACACTACACTCCTTTATACTCATCCCTTACTCACCCAACACTACACTCCTTTATACTCATCCCTTGCTCACTTAACACTACACCCTTTATACTAATCCCTTACCCAACACTACACTCCTTTATACTCATCCCTTACTCACTCAGCACTACACTCCTTTATACTAATCCCTTACTCACCCAACACTACACTCCTTTATACTCATCCCTTACTCACCCAACACTACACTCCTTTATACTCATCCCTTACTCACCCAACACTACACTCCTTTATACTCATCCCTTACTCACCCAACACTACACTCCTTTATACTCATCCCTTACTCACTCAGCACTACACCCTTTATACTAATCCCTTACTCACCCAACACTACACTCCTTATACTAATCCCTTACTCACCCAACACTACACTCCTTTATACTCATCCCTTACTCACCCAACACTACACTCCTTTATACTCATCCCTTACTCACTCAGCACTACACTCCTTTATACTAATCCCTTACTCACCCAACACTACACTCCTTTATACGCATCCCTTACTCACTCAACACTACACTACTTTATACTCATCCCTTACTCACTCAGCACTACACTCCTTTATACTCATCCCTTACTCACCCAACACTACACTCCTTTATACTCATCCCTTACTCACTAAACACTACACCCTTTATACTAATCCCTTACTCACCCAACACTACACTCCCTTATACTAATCCCTTACTCACCCAACACTACACTCCTTTATACTCATCCCTTACTCACCCAACACTACACTCCTTTATACTCATCCCTTACTCACTCAGCACTACACTCCTTTATACTAATCCCTTACTCACCCAACACTACACTCCTTTATACGCATCCCTTACTCACTCAACACTACACTACTTTATACTCATCCCTTACTCACTCAGCACTACACTCCTTTATACTCATCCCTTACTCACCCAACACTACACTCCTTTATACTCATCCCTTACTCACTAAACACTACACTCCTTTATACTAATCCCTTACTCACTCAACACTACACTCCTTTATACTCATCCCTTACTCACCTAACACTACACTCCTTATACTAATCCCTTACTCACTAAACACTAAACTCCTTTATACTCATCCCTTACTCACTAAACACTACACTCCTTTATACACATCCCTTACTCACCCAACACTACACTCTTTTATACTCATCTCTTACTCACTAAACTCCTTTATACTCATCCCTTACTCACTAAACTTTACACTCCTTTATACATGTCTCTTACTCACTAAACACCTTTATACTCATCCCCTACTCACTCAACACTACACTCCTTTATACTCATCCCTTACTCAATACACTCCTTTATACTCATCCCTTACTACAACTAAGTCCTTATTGAACACTACATGCCTTATTGTCATGAAACACTTCACTCTCCTCATCGCTTAACACAACATAATCCAATTCCTCAAACATACATTAATTAAACATTAATGTAAGTAGTAACATTAACTCCCATATCCAATTCCATTATAACATAAGAGAACCTTATCCCTATCTTAAATGTAGGCCAGAGACAGTTTGAGAAATTGACAGCCAGACTTCAGGTATTGAATTAAAATATTTGTGAAAGGCAACATGATTAATGAAAGCGTATGAAAACAAAATCACATTGATCAGAATGTGTGAGAGCAAAAAAAAAAACAAAAAAAACAAAGAGAAAGACAGAAAGCATACTAGAAAGATTAATCACTTTGTCTGAATGTGGGAGTGTGCAAACAGACATGCGAGTGTCTGCCACTGGTATTAGTACGGCAATATTGTCCTGTCTCTTTCTGATGCCAGCGTTTGTTATTGCAATCCTAAGAGAGGCGGGTGGAGAAGGGCACATGCATCCTCTCTAGTACCATCGCTTCACTTAATCAGCATTGTACATCCAGGCACATCTCCATGGTAACTGTGGGCTCTTACGGAAATAGGTTTAAAAAAAAAAAAAAAGAGGAAAAATAAAAAGAAAGGAAGGAGGATGCTCCTTCGTGTTTGGGAATCCCTGACGGAAACGAGGCAAGTTTTTATACACAGCTGATGCTGCACAACGTTTACCTTGTTTCGAGGATGCACTAGAGAGTTATATAATGTGGAACCCAATGACTATTAATAAGAATATATATAAAAAAAATATGGATGATGCGTGAACACAAGCGCTCCATCCGTCCACAGGAAGAGGAGACGAAAGTGAACGATTGAAGGACACAAAACACAGCACAATATAATAAGAATTTATCCAGCCTCTTAATTATATAATTGCCTTAATTTTCATGTAAACAAGCACAAGCCAGCACAATCTCCATCAACACAGCTTGGAAAGTAATCTAAAATCATCCATAAGTAGCAGATAAGCACTTACACATAACCATCTGTTAAAAACTGGGGTGGGGGGAGTCACTAAGGCTTGTGTAGGAGTAACGAGACAGACTGCATTATTATAAAGTTGTGCTGAGTGTGACAAGCTCGCTGTGTGTGCAGATCTCATCTAATGCAAGATCAGAAATTCCACAGTGCAAAACCACCACCTTGTTCAATGTGTGCTGCAAGTCCACTGCCTGAATGCTCCTCAGAGTGAAATAAATAGCCCACCCAAGACTGGAACACTATATAACAATGCAAGACTGTCAACTAGTCACGGTACTTGCTGTTCTGAAATGATGTCTGGATCTGCTGAGGTTTCACAGGGAAAGCATCTCTGGCTAAACAAAACGCTCTGAAATGCTCAGCTTTCACTGTACATACACTAAAACTGGACTCAGAACTACACACAGTGCAAATAAATGTATGAGAAAAACAAAATCGCACAAAATGATAGTCAGACAGATCTGTCTCAGCCGGCTGTGCATTCGCAATTACACATATGCAGGAAGGATGAAAGGGTGTGTGTGTGTGTGTGTACTGTAGTAAGGACAGAGTTGATATAATTTGCATTCTGACTCAGCACTTTCAGTCTGAAGGGTGAGGACAAAGAGACTCTACACTAAAAAAAAACACGAGGAGAATCTCTCCGCAGACTGACCCCACACACACACACAATTTCTATCTGAATTCACGCGCAGGAACTAAGAAGCAACCATAATGACACAATGCATTAAGTGTAATAGGCACCTTTATAATGACTTTTCTCTATTAGAGTCTGTTTTAGGATCGTCTATAATCACAGTGAGAAACAGAAACACCCAGATAATTATCTACATCGCTGTTTAACCATACATTTATTCATAATTCCCTGGGTGACTAATTTATTATTCGAAATGTCCCGGTGTTTTTTTTTTTTTTTTATTCTGATCGTCAGACTCCTCGCAGCATATGTCAGAACATTAACTTTCCTAATACATCATCTTCATCCCATCAGATCATCCGTCTCCACACCCCCCTCTCCTCTACATCTGCCTCTTTTATCCCAACTACCTGCATGTCTTCCCTCACCACATCCATAAACCTCCTCCTTGGTCTTTCTCTTTTCCCCCTTCCTGCTCCATCCTCAGCATTTTCCTACTGATATACCCCATGTCCCTCCTCTGTACATGTCCAAACCATCTTAATCTCGCCTCCCTCACCTTGTCTCCAAAACGTCCTACATGTGCTGTCCCTCTAATAAACTCATTTCTAATCCTGTCCATCGTCGTCAATCCCAGCAAAACCCCAACGTCTTCAGCTCTGCTACCTCCAGCTCCACCTCCTGTCTTTTACTCAATGCCACTGTCTCTAAACCATACAACATCGCAGGTCTCATCACAGTCCTAGAAACTTTCCCTTTCACTCTTGCAGATACTCTTCTTTTACAAACCACTCCTGTCACTCTTCTCCACCCACTCCACCCTGCCTGCACTCTTTTCTTCACTTCTCTAACACACGCTTCATTACTTTACAAATATATAATAAATAATAATGCAAAAAAAGAATAAAAATTCCAATACAGTGCAACCTTGATACTTACAGGGGTTAAGTTTCAAGACCCCTCGCGAGTATAAAAAAAAATTATAATAATAAAAAAAAATAATAATAATAATTGTGAATTACTTGCCATAAATGTTTTATTTACTACTTCAAATGAATAATACAATAATAAATAGTTTTTCAAACATTTTTATGTAATTTATTAGTAATTATTTTAAACTCTGTCTTGAAATGTTACTCCGAACTTTTTTTCGTGAGTTACTCTTAGTCCGGTTCCAAATGAAAACTCGTGAACTATTGAGGTCGCGAGTGTCGAGGTTCCACTGTACTGTAAAATATTCAAAGCTGTAGTATGTTGGGCATCATAGACAACAATTCTTACAAAAATAAAAATACAAACAAACCTCTCAACTTACACTAACTTGAATTTACAATATTATCATTTTGAACTTTTTTTTCTAGGCAATTTTATTTTAAATTCACTTTACAATTCTTTTTTTTTTTTAATGACTACATCTTTAACATAATAACACGTAGAATCAGTTTGGGTATTGAGACGTTTAATGTACTCGTTCCTTGGCTCATTTAGTGCACACTAAAGATTTACCCACTGCCCCCAGATTTCAGTAATGACTGCATTAAGAGCAAACTCTTTTTTTAATGCCTTCATTCTTCGTTCTGGAAAAGAGTCTGAGCAAGCAAAAATTCACAGCATTGAACGGGTTCAGAGAATCGGGAAATTCAGTGCATTAAAAAGCATCCGAAACATTTTACAATTCAGGGCATTTAAAGAGCAGCGTTCTGCATTGAATCGTTCCGAGCATGAAAAGATTTCACTCATGTAAGATTTCAAATGTTTGAAGAATTCTAAGATTCTGGATACCGAAAATGTCTGAGCATTTCCAAATTCCATTCTGTAATAGGTAAATATGCAAACAATATGCAGCAAACTAGCAATATTAGCAATCTAAAACATCTCTAGACAGCCTGATGATACACACTGTGTTAGCGATTTTTCTGTGACCTTTTCAGAAAAGCTCAGGAAACACCAGGCACTAAATAAAAGAAATATTTTAGAAATACTTTTGCTAAAAAGTATGTTTATGATTCCTGATGTAAACTACGATACAGTCAGAGAATCCCGATTCTATACAAAAGCCATTTGTCCACTAAGCTGCAGCAACATTTCCGATACTTAGCTGCTTAGCCTTCATTCTGTTCATTTGAAGTCTCCTCAGTATAGGAGCTCTTGAGTTTTAGGTGACAGGGAGAA
Source organism: Silurus meridionalis (assembly GCF_014805685.1). Lineage (NCBI taxonomy): Eukaryota > Metazoa > Chordata > Actinopteri > Siluriformes > Siluridae > Silurus > Silurus meridionalis. Next base: position 20,087,406 of record NC_060890.1, read on the forward strand.
CTCATATAATGCCTTAATTACGATGAGGTGGAAAGAGATTTGGCAGTTTACTGCTCACATATGCGTTCACAAATAAACAGCATCCAAGATGTAAGTAAATATTGGCTTTAGACCACAGTGAGCTCGGAGTAGTGACAGCTCTGGGAGACTGGTGGTACGGTTACGTCACACGTTAGGCGTGGAGACTGATAGACCACACTCAGCATGTGCTAAACAGCAGGGGTGTTTGTATGTGTCGGGTAACACGACTAGACAAGGAAAAAAAAAAAAGAAGCACAAAATGACAAACCTCTCGCACGTGAGCACAAAAAAAAAAAAAATAAATAAAAAAAAAAAAAATAAAATAAAATAAATTTACAGATGTCGATGCATCATGATTTTGGCAGATTTTTGTGCACCCACGCTCAGGCTTAAAGTACCTGCCATTATGTGTTCCTGGAGGCTAAAAGGAAGAAAAGCATTACGACTGTAGAAAGCTATTGTACAGCCACACAACACGCAAAACCTTTTAAGAGGAGCAGCAACCGTACGTTGCATGAACCCCTACAATTCTGCAACCTGCATTTTTTCCCCCCCGAGGAAAAACAGGGCTTAGGATTGCTGCAGAGAACTGAGTGTTACTGCAGAAGTTTGAGCAAAGAGGAGAGAAGAAGTTTTCTGAGAGAGCCTGATGTCACGGCTTGGAATATTCACGCTATACCGAGAACCGGGAACGTTACGGCAAACTCGATTTACATTAACAAGAATTCAGAGCAACACTGGGTGGAAATCAGGGAAAAAATTTAATAGAAATTATGATTAATAAAATTACTCAGTTTTAGGACATTAAAAAGAAATAAAAATTTATCCAATCAATTAAAAAAAGAAACACACCAATACATTACACAACTGGAGTGCTTTGGTATAAATGGAGCTTTAGAGCTTCACAAAGTTCACGAAGAATATTTAAATAGTAAGAAAAAACTATAAAAATAATTACATAAGTATATTTTGCTTGATCGCTTGCATTAGCATAGATTTTGAGATGGATAAACAAACAAGCAAAAACATTATTTAATAGAACATTCAGTAAAATGGCTAACAGGATTTATTTCATCATCTTGTCTTCTCTGGCAGCTGGGTAGTGGAACAAATTTCTACTTGATGTCTGAAGAAATGAGTCTTTAGCAGTCTTTAAACCATGGTTTTTAATATCATCGCTTCTCCTTGCAAATCTCTCCTTATAACTATTTACTTTTCCAGCTAAGATTAAAATGGTATTTCTTAGTGTGTCTCCTAATGAACCAGCACCAGGTTGTATCTATTAATGGAGACCCTAAAGCACTTTTCTACATCACTCTGGATTTTACATTCATATTTACGTCTTTTGACGGATGCTCTTATACAGCTGACTTACAATTCTCTCAATCATACAACCGAACACTTGGGGGTTAAGGCACTTGCTCAAGAGGCCCTGCAGTGGCTGCTTGATGGTGCTAAAATTTCTCAACCTTTTAATCAGAAGTCCAAAACCAGTGAGCTACAACTTCGTGGCGTCTTTACGGCATCTGCCAAATGCCATGATTGTAAATGTTGCCTACATAATTGTTCTGAAGTTATGCAATTTTGGCAACTTTTCTTCTGCAAGTCCATGGAGAAAATAATGTTAAAAAAAAAAAGGTTGCCAAACCTTCCCTTTAATTTCGATGTTCCCATTTAAAACCCTTGCAAATTTTTCACGCACTTGCAGATTAACGCTCTATTTGAATCAAGCGGGTTCTACTTAGAGAGGAGGGGCGATGTAATTATTAGTGTAATAATTAGGTCATATTTCATCTGGGGGTGATGATATGCTTTGATGATATGCTTTTAATCAGTATAAAGACACTCCAGGATTCACTCACTTTTCTACAGAATACTTTCAAAAAATAATTTAAAAAGCTTTGGTGTTTATAAGGAAAAAAAAAAAAAAAAAAAAGAAAGGTGCTTGCCACACGTATTTACAGCACTGTGAAATTCTTTCTTCATAAATCCCCGTGATGTTAGAAAGCTGGCGTCAGAGCACAGGGTCAGCCATAATACAGCGCCCCTGGAGCACAGAGGATTAAGAGCCTT